>NW_022900947.1:16374135-16393993 GCF_012274545.1 Fukomys damarensis | reverse complement strand
TCTTTTAGTTTTTTTTTTTTTTTTTTTTTTTTTTTTTTTTTTTTGTTGTTGTTGTTGTTGTTGTTGTGGTACCGGGGATCAAACTCAGGTCCTTGTGCTTGTGAGGCAGGCTACCGAACCGCTGAGCTAAATCCCCGGCAAGTGTTTAATTCTAAAACAACATTCACACTACTTTTATCCAACTGTAACATTAAATAGAATGTTTGATTGTGTTTTGCAATCCCATATCTACACTTAATATTTTATGAGACAGACTACATGATTTTTAAGATAACAGGTAAAATTTTAAAAAATACCAAAGATAAGAGTGCTGAAAAGTGACTAGTTTTCATATATATATATATACTTATGTAATGATATATTTTTCATACATTTAAACATATTAATGCCTATGTATATTTCTTATATATGCATGTACATGTAAAGATGTATATATTTGGTATGCTCCTGTCACGTTTTATTTTTAAACACACCATTATATATAATAATATAATACATACATAGTTAACAAAAAGATCTAAATATATATCTATAACAGGAATATGTAATCTAAAGATATGCAGTGAGTATTATATATTCAGGGATGGAAGGGCCCTGAGTATTTTATTCTACTGAGGAAACTACTGAGGCCAAAGAAAATAAATGCATTCATCAAGGTCACAGGAAAAAAAAATCCCAAATATCATGATTTCCATGCAATGTATTTCCTACTTAGTATTTTGATTTCACATCATCGGTGTTAAACATAGAGCATAAACTGTAAATGCTTCCTTTTTACCCCAGTTTTCTGAGGACTTGTCTGCTTGATTTGCCTTCTCTGAGATTTGAATTCTTATCATAAGGCTCTCTTTTGGAAACACCAATTGCCATTTTAATGCAACTTACTGATCATGCAGACAGCCAGCCTCTCATAAATCATGTAAAGTACCTGAAAATATGATTTATGAGCTAAGTTATGGGAAATGGGGTCCTTTAATATTCTTAACCCTTCAGGATGCTGTTACCTATCGTAGTCCCCTCTTGATTCAACTGAAGGTTCCACATGACTTCTGCCTCCATCCCCTACTATCTCTGACCTTTCCCCTATCCACTTGCAACATTAAAAAAAAATGCAGCTTCTTTAAGTTCATCATATGACTCTGAATTCTTCATTCAAATGCTTACTCTGCTCCTGGCTATTACTGAACATGTTCCTGAGGCAGTGCCTCACATGGTAATTAAAGAGCTGCACTTAATAGCATCTTACTGTAGAATTAAAAGAGCCAGAGTATTAGAGTTCGTTGCACAAGACAGTCCATGAAAGATCCTAAAAAAAGCCAAGATGAAACTAATTTAAACCATATGCCTTGTTGAAAAGAAATATGGAAAAAATGTCTGTAATATGCAGTAAATGAGGCCCATAACTCATTGGAGCTTCCAATGAGTTACGTGTTAAATTCATATTTCACAACATGGTCATACATTTTTTAAAAATCTTTCTGTCTAATTAACCCTTTATTTGTGAAGGAGAGTTTATAGGAACAAAGTAGTTCTGTGTTCATTAATAGATTTACATATGCAAATAGAAATCATATAGCAATAGGTTATTTTTTTACCCCCTCCCTCATGGCTCAATATATTACCGCTTCACCAAACCAACAAATTAAAAACAATTTCCAATTTCTTCCACAAATACCTAGTGGCTAAATGTTATTAATGCATTTGTCTGAAAGGCACAAATTCAAACATTGCTCAGTTAGGGAAGAAGAATATACAGTACTGATTGCTTGCAATCAGTCTCAGTAATCTATATTTTCTTCACGGAGGTGAAAGTTTATCTCACCATGGAACAACAGTTGTAATTTGGCTTCTACCATTCATCAACTCCGATATTTCAGAGCCTCAAATCATCACTTTCAGGAGCTATGGAGTTAGCAAGCTGTTGACTATTTTGTTTTTAGCATACTCCTTTTAAAAAAATGTTTGCCTGCACATTATGGGTTTATCTTCTGTCTGTAAGAGACCCTAATAAATCACATTTGCTTTCAGCTATCATAGATTATTAGGCTTTTATAATCATGAAATAAACCTAATAGTCTATTGCTATTTTCAGAAGATTGAACATCACTAGGTATTTTCTTCTTTGTATGAGTGCATGGTTCTCTCATTTTTTAGGAGGGTAGTGCTACATTTAGCCTCTGTCAGCAAGCACATCGCTTGTACAACAATAAAGTTTCCAACATATTGTGGTTGGAGGGGAGAGGGTAGGAGAGAGCAAAGGAAAAAGAGAATTCCACATTCACAGGGACTTAGTCGGTTTCCTCTACCCTCAAGTAAAAAGCCTGAAGTTTATTTCATAATATGAATCTCTCAGGTTGTTGTCTTTCACCCTTTCTCCTTTCATATACAATAATTGCTGATAGTCTTTTGTAGGACAATGCTTTAAAATCATTAAAGTTTTAAGAGAGTACATGAAGTCCATCAAACAGAATGAAGCCCCTAAAGGAGATTTATGTGAATTATTTCTCAACACAATTACTGCAATTAGATACACGTATACCTTTGTGTCCTTAATATTATAATTTTCACGGGGCAATGATTTGAAGGAGTTCCCTGCTGGAGATAGATCTAAAATGCAGGGTTTTGATGACATTCTCAGCTAAACTAATTGTGTGAGCTGGGAGCAAGGTAATGAGGACAAGTGTCAAGGTCAATATAATTACCAACTTCCGAATCTGGGTTCATATTTCCAAGGGCCTTACATAGAGGGTATAACTTATAACTCATAGAAAATGCAGCTTTGGTTTTGCCAGAACCAAAAATTTAAAAAACTATATATAATATTTTTTGAATGGTGGCCCAAAGGGAACTTTATTTGTCACAGGAACAAAACCAAGCTTACTTTCTTGTTGACACTTCATCATATCGAAAGATGCAGATGTGAAGAACAAAAGAAACATTTGGCATGATAGCTAGAAATGTGTGCATTCCAAACTGCAGCACATAAAAATCATATTTATCCCTTTGAGAGGAGACAGGCATAAAAAGAAACAAATACAAGGAGGAATGTGGTGTTTACATTTCTAATAGTCCTGAAATTATTAGATAGCTATTTTCTTGGATCTTTTTCCCCTATCAGTTTCAGACTGTCTGTACATCTTGTGTCATAATTGCTATGAAAGGACTTTATGCCCAACAACATTCATTTCCAGGTTTTTATGTCTCAGCTCCTGGATGATCACCACATTTCAAAATGATATGAGAGTATTCCACAAACAGTATTTCCAAACTCTATTCACTTATCTTGGCAAGAATAAATCAACAAAGGTAGAGAGCAGCTGATTAAAAGGCATGCTTCAATGCAAAATTATTTCAAAGCCAAAATTAATAGGAACTTTTCAACTAAACAGATTTGGAGACCTAAGGGGGAAAACTGGTGTGTAGTGATATAAAAAAGTATAACAGGATCTTTCTTTCTTCTTTTCTTTCTCTCTCACTGTCTGTTTCTCTATCTCTCTCACATTGTCCAGTAGTAATACATACTTACCTTTATATTTCATATCTTTGACAGCTTCCTTTTTACACTTTTTACAAAATGTGCTTATTGAAGCAATTTGACACAATACTTCAGTATCCCATGGACAGCATGCATGGCAATCTCTCCGAGTTGTAATTGTCCAACAGGTTTCTGAAACTAATCGGCTAATTCAGAAAGTCATCTCAGTTTAACTAACCCTGCCCTCTCTGCAGGACTGTATTCTGCTGTCAGTCTGATGTCTTTCCCAACTTATTCCACCTTGACACAGAGACTTGCCTCATGCCAGTTGCTAAAATCCTTCCCTTCTGGAAACAAACACTTAAAATTCTGATTTTAAAACATTTCTTAACTTCAATCATAAAAAGGGAAAAGGAAATCTCACCCCCGGACACACACCTTATACTGACAGCTTGTCTCTATTTTTCATCCAAATAAGCAGAGCCCTGTAAATCTTGTCCAGAAGACATGGACTGAAAGAATTAATCAAAGTGTTGTTTATGAGCTGCTCAGAGCAGATTAAATGTTGTGTTGACAACACAATTTGCAAATTATCTATCAACATCAACAGACATACGGAAATGAGCCAAGCCAATTGGATACCTTTGGATGCAAGAGGACCATGTATTTCCTAGTCTTGCTTCCAAATCCCAGTCTTTTTAAAAGAGCTTTATCCAACATCTTTGCTACAGATGAGTTCATTTACAATTTATTTTGGACAATACCAGTTTTATTTCTGCCACATACAAATCATTTCTCACCACCATCTTTCTGCTCAACTCCACTCCCCTTCCTCATTTCAGATACCATATTTTGGACTCACAGGAGATACCCACCAGATACCTGCCACTTCAAAATACCTGTAGAAACCCACCACTGAAGTGATCCCAATCTCCTGGCACTAGACAGCTTTCACAGCTTTGTGTTTGGTCCTTTGACGCACAAGGTCAGTCTGTGTGACTGCAAATGATGGTATGTCACTTCTCGGATTTGTTGTACCTATAATTTGTTTCTGTATAATTCTGGGTCATGTTTAATTTTATTAATATCCTCCACAAGACTTATACATATACTGATTGATGAATACTAAGGCAGTTTCACATTTTGACTACTATGAATAAAATTGTTGTGAATGGGTGTGCAAGTCTTGTGGGCCTATATTTTTAAAAATTAATACCTAAGGATGAACTATTATATCACCAGGTAGCTTTATGCTTTGGATTATGGAAACTGAAAAACTGGTTTTCAGTAATATTGTATAATCTCATCAATAAGCTATGAGAATTCCATTTGCTTTACATCCTTGCTAGCACTTGAAATTTTTATTCCTTTTATTTTTAACCATTCTAAAGGGTGTGAAATTTTCTCTCATAATGGTTTGTGTTTTTCTAATACCTACTAATGTTGAGTAACTTTTGGTCAATTTATAGCTACTTATCAACCTTCATTAGTGAAGAGTTCATGTGAATATTTTCATTCATTTTAAACTGATAGCTTCTTATGAATGAGTTGACAAAAGTTTACTTTTAATGTATTCTAGATAGAAGTCTGTTGTCAGAATTATACATTGGATTATTCTTGTCTGTAGCTCGATTTATTTTTTTTGTAACAGATTATACTTTAGATTAAGCTTAATTTATCATGTTTTATAGTTAGTGCTTTCTATGTATCATCCACAATTGTTTTGCCAACGTCAAATTTCTGAAGATTTTTTTATCTGCTTTCTTCTAGAAGTACTATGGCTTGTTTTCTTGGTAAAAAAAAAAACAACTTGTAGAATTAGTATAAAAAATCTATCAAAAATGATTCATGAGGTTTTGATGGGGATTGCATGAAACCCAGAGTTCAATTTGGGGAGAACTGACATCTGAAAAATAAAAAAATCTTTAATCTATTGTATTTGTCAGCTTTCTTATCACTGAGATGCAATACCTGATACTTACAACTTAAAGAAGGAAAGGTTGAATTTGGGTCACAGTTTCAAGGAATTCAGTCTATGGTTGGCTGATTCCAAGATTAAAAACATCAAGGCAGAAGGGCACAATGGAGCAAAGATGCTAGATCAGGGTGATCAGGAAGCACAGAGGAGGAACAGTGACAGAGAGGAAGAGATCAGATATAAATCCCAAGGTCACACTGTTATGACCCTCCCAAACAAACCCAAGAGTGTGCTTTCCTATGCTTCGGCAGATTCCAAGTCAGTCAAGTTGATATAACCAAGCTCAACAACTGCTGCGAATATGATACTACTCTTCACTTTGTAATTACTTTGTCAATCTCAATGTTCTAGTGTCTCTCTCGATACATAATATAGATCTAATATATATATATATAATATCGAGATTTAATATATTAATAATATATAGAGACGTAAGTATGTATGCGTTATATGTTTTTATTACTATATGTTTATAGTGCATAATAATTGCATTCATTGTGGGGGAATGTGTATATAATAGATGTATATAATACATCTTAATTCACTTTTTAGTCCCCTTTCCTACCCATCTCTCCAACCCTTCCTCCCCTCCCCATTTACAAAAGATCTACCATATTTTGATTTTTTCCTTTTAATTCTCTTTTTTTTTTTCTTTAAGGAAGAGAAAAGAGATTCAATGTACTAGCTGGGCATGCCTTTTGATAGATTTGTTTCTAGATAATTTCATGCTATTCTTATTTTTGTTATTACTTTCTTTAACAAATATATTAGATATATGATTGATTTTGTTATACAATTTATATCCCAAATCTTGCTAAGTTCATGTTATCAATTCCAGAGTCTTCTGTGAGTTATAAAATATTCTCTAATATTTGTAGTTAATATAATCTCTAAATAAAGACAAACTTACATTTTTACTTCTAAGCTCTTACATATATATCCTTTTACTTATATATTTATTTTGTTACACTGGCTAGAACTTTCAATATTATATTGAATAGAGGACTTATTTTTGCTTGTTCTTGTACTTTGGGAGAAAAGTTTGTTTTTTCAAACATTATGAATGGTTGAAAGTCTTAGAATTTTAATATCCTTCTTATTAAATTCAGGGAATTATCTTCTACTCCAAAATGCTGATTATTTAAACATTAGTAGTTGTTGAATTTTAATGACTTTAATTCTATATGTGTTGATATTACATTTTTTTCTTTTTCCTTTTAATATGCAGAATTAAATCGATTAATTTTCTTTTCATGGATATTTTTGTCTTGTGATTTTTAAAAAATTGATTGCAGTTTCCAATTTGATAATATTTTGTAGAGAATGTTTATGTCCATGTTTATTAGAGATATTGTACTTTTTAGGTGATATATTTGCCAGATTTGAGTATCAGAATTATCAGGTTTACGCTTACTTCATTTCTAAACTGATAATTTTCACTTATTTTTCTTCAAATTTATCGACTTCACTCTGTCATATCCAACTTGAAGTTAAGTCCATATAATTTTTCATCTTGGTTATCATATTATTTGATCCCAGAATTTAATTTTTGCAATTTCCATCTCTCTTCTGAATGTATCTATCTATACATGCTAACATTTATTAATTATTTGACTTAAATCTTTGAATATTTATGTTCATTGACTTATAGTATCTGCTAATGCCAGTATTAGGACACCTTGAACATGATTTTTAAAGTCTATCTTTCTTTACTTGTAGGTGAATTGGGTTTTCTGTTTCTCTGTATGTGTATTTATTATTTTACATTGGAAATAGTATTGTAGTCACTCTGAATTCTCTTTTCTCGTGAAAGGTATTCATTTTTGTTCTAATATGTATATTAATGATGAGTGACCATCTTTAAATTGCATAGGCTTGTTTTAATTGGCTTTAAATAGATCTGTGAAAAGCCAAAGTTTTTGCTCTGAAATTCTATTATTGTAGGTTTTAGCCCTAAACTCTCAGTTCTTAACATCATCTTAGGGTTTTGTTTTTGTTTGTTTAAGGCTGATCCAGAACAGATCTAACTCTCAGGTGTGGACTCTCCTTCTGAGGGAAAACAACTCTAGAGGAACATTTATTTTCATAGAGCCTTTCTCTGTGGAATCTGAGTTATATACTAAAAGTTCTACTCTCCCGAGGCCAGAATTCTCAGCATTATTCAAATCCTTGTATTTCTCCTGTGTTAAGAGATCCATTGCAGGGCTTGGACTCAGAGCAGCCTCTGCTGTGCGGCCTGGCCCAAACTACGGGCCTCCTCTGGAAGCCAGTGATTCTCTCCCACACAGCTCCAGGCTGCTCCACCGCGGGTGAGTTTTGCGTTATCGACCGGCTTCGAGTCAGAGCCACCTCTGCTGCACCGCCTGGCCAGAACTACTGGCCTCCTCTGGAGCTGTGCCATTTCCAGTGGGCGCCACTGATTGGCTCTGACACAGCGCCAGGAGGGTAGCCTAGTGGGCGCAGCTGAGCACCGCCCCCCCTTTTTTTAGATCCCCTGATTGAGCCACTCCTTGGACGCACTCTGCAGAGGAAAGGCAGGCTACAAAGGGTGGTGATTGATCCTATTATGTTCCTGATTGAATCGATAGGGATAAAGGATAGGGGTTGATTTGATAAGTTGTTTCTCAATTATGAAAATGAGAATGTCTAAGTCATTAGAGAATCAAAGACTGGGACACAATGATATCAGGAAGATTTAATGACCCAGAGATTGAATCAAGGGCAACCCAACAGCAAAAATACAGATGAGAAAACACTTAAGCAAGCCACAAAAACAGACTTCCAGTCCACCAATGGCAAACAGTACGGCAAAGGAGGATGAAAAATCAGATAGCGAACCTCCACTCAGAACTCACAGCACAGGAAGTACAAAAACTGATCAATCAAGCTCAAGAAAAATTCAAAACAGAAATTATTTCTCAGATAACCATAGAGATTGTGAGCAAAATGAAAGACATGATTCGAGACTCCAGAACAGAAAATGACAAAAACATAGATGAGCTTAGGAACATAATAGAAGCCATGAAGGCCCAGCACAAGAAAGAAATGGAAACAATGAACACCCAACACAGGAAAGAAATGGAATCCATTAAACAGAAGAATAACACAAGACTGATAGGTATCCGTGAAGTACCAGGAAAAAATGTGAATGACTTAAAAAAGCTGTTCAAAGAATTAATAACAGAAAACTTCCCAAACAGAGGGGAAGAATTAAACATACAGATGAGTGAGGCATATAGGACACCAACTAGTCATGATGAAAAAAAATCTACACCTAGAAATATAATAATCAAGATCCCAGAAACCCCACCAGAAGAGCAAAATACTACAAGCAGTAAGAGAAAAGAAACAAATCACATGCAAAGGAAAGCCCATCAGAATCACAGCAGACCTTTCAACACAAACCCTTAGGTCAAGGAGAGCCTGGAGTGAGGTATTTCAAGTCCTAAAAGAAAACAACCTACAACCAAGACTGATGTATCCTGCAAAACTCTCTTTCAAAATGGATGGAGAAATAAGATACTTCCATGACAAAGAACACTTAAGAAACTTCATGAATACTAAACCAGTACTACAAAGAATTTTAAATATCCTAGAAAAAAAAAAAAAACAATATCCTAGAGAAAGACAATGAAGATCACAACACCAGGAGGCCCAACAGAGCAGATCAAATAGCCAAGGCTAGAAACTAAAAAGAGACGACAAAAAATAAAAAGAGTTAACAAAAGGACAATAACATGACAATAATAAGTCAGTACATATCAGTTATAACTATCAATGTCAATGGCCTCAATTCACCAATCAAGAGAAATAGATTGGCAGAATGGATTAAGAAGCAAAATCCAACAATATGTTGTATACAAGAAACACACCTAGTGCAAAAAGAAGCCCATAGACAGAAAGTGAAAGGATGAAAAACAATTCTCCATGCAACAGGAGCACAGAAAAAAGCAGGGGTAGCGTTCTTATTCTCAGACAAAGCAAACTTCAAACCAAAACTGCTTAAGAGAGACAAAGAAGGCCACTACATCCTTGTAAAGGGAACAATCCAAGAGGAAGAAATGACAGTCATAAACATATATGCACCAAATATAAATGCTCCCAACTATATAAAACAAATATTAAGTAACATGAAAAACCAAATAACCACTAATACAATTGTAGTGCGGGATCTGAATACCCCATTATAGAAAATAAACAGATCATCGAGGCAAAAAATCAACAATGAAATACTAGAACTGAACCAAGCTATTGAATGTATGGACTTATTAGACACCTATAGAGTGTTCCACCCCACAAAATCAGAATATACATTCTCTTCAGCTGCACATGGGTCATTCAACAAGATAGATCACATACTAGCTCACAAAACAGGTTTGAATAAATGCAAAAGAATTGAAGTTATTCCCTGTATATTATCAGATCACAGTGCAGTAAAGCTGGAGATCAATAGCATAAGAAACCACAGGAACTTCACAAACACATGGAAATTGAACAACGCTCTCCTGAACAATCAATGGATCATAGAGGAAACTAAAGAAGAAATCAGACAGCTTTTACAAATAAACGAAAATGCCAATACAACATACAGGAAACTATGGGACACAATGAAAGCAGTTCTACGTGGAAAATTCATAGCACTGAATGCCCACATTAGGAAAACAAAGCAAGCTCAAATAAACAACCTAACGATGACTCTTAGACTCCTAGAAAAACGAGAGCAGGAAAAACCCAAAGCTCGAACAAGAGAGGAAATTATAAAGATTAGAGCAGAAATCAGCACAATGGAAACTAATAAAATAATACAAAAAATAAATGAATCAAAGAGTTGGTTTTTTGAAAGAATAAAATTGATAAACCCTTAGCAAAACTTATCAGAAAAAGGAAAGAAAAGGCTCAGATCCATGCAATCAGGAATGAAAAAGGTGAAGTCACAACAGATACCACAGAAATTCAGAGGATCATTAATACATACTATGAGAACCTGTACTCTAATAAAATGGAAAACACAGAAGAAATGGACAGATTTCTAGATACTTATGAATTACCAATGTTGAACGAAGAAGATAAAAACATGTTAAACACCCCAATCGCAATCAGTGAAATTAAAAATGTAATTAAAAACTTACCAACAAACAAAAGCCCAGGTCCTGATGGATTCACTGCCGAATTCTACAAGACATTTAGAGAAGATCTACTAACATTACTCTTCAGACTTTTGAATGAAATTGAAAGGGAAGCAATACTTCCAAATTCATTCCTGGAAGCAAATATCTCTTTAATTCCCAAACCTGGGAAAGATGTAACTAAAAAAGAGAATGACAGGGCAATCTCCTTA
Source organism: Fukomys damarensis (assembly GCF_012274545.1). Lineage (NCBI taxonomy): Eukaryota > Metazoa > Chordata > Mammalia > Rodentia > Bathyergidae > Fukomys > Fukomys damarensis. The sequence continues at coordinate 16,383,202 of NW_022900947.1, read as the reverse complement.
ATGAATATGGATGCCAAAGTCCTCAATAAGATACTAGCAAACAGAATACAGAGGATCATCAAGAAGATCATACATCCTGACCAAGTTGGATTTATTCCAGGGATGCAAGGATGGTTCAACATATGTAAATCAATAAATATAATACACTATATTAACAAAGTCAAGGACAAGAACCACATGATCTTCGTGATAGATGCAGAAAAAGCATTTGACAAAATTCAACACCCATTCATGATAAAAACTCTGCAAAAAATTGGAATAGATGGTCTATGTCTCAACTTAATAAAGGCTATCTACAAAAAATCAACAGCCAACATCATATTAAATGGCCAAAAACTGAAAACCTTCACGTTAAAATCAGGAACAAGTGAAGGATGCCCACTATCACCATTCCTCTTCAATATAGTTCTGGAAATATTAGCCATAGCAATTAGACAAGAGAAAGACATTAAAGCAATAAAGATAGGTAAGGAAGAAGTTAAACTGTCATTATTTGCTGATGATATGATATTTTACATTGAAGACCCAAAAAACTCCACCAAAAGACTTCTTGACTTAATTGACACTTTTAGCAGAATAGCTGGATACAAGGTCAACAACCAAAAATCAATAGCCTTCTTGTACACAAACAACAGACTCCCTGAGAAAAAAATTAGGGAAACAATTCCTTTCACAATAGCACCCCAAAAAAATGAAGTATCTGGGAATCAATTTAACAAAAGAAGCAAAAGACCTCTACACTGAAAACTACATTACTCTGAAAAAAGAGATCAAAGAGGATATAAGAAAATGGAAAGCTATCCCCTGCTCCTGGGTAGGAAGAATCAACACAGTGAAAATGGCCATACTATCAAAACTGCTATATAGATTCAATGCAATGCCAATTGAAATCCCAACACTATACTTCACTGAACTAGAAAGAAGAATCCAAAAATTCATTTGGAACCATAAGAAACCTAGAATAGCAAAAGCCATCCCAGGCAACAGACACATGGCAGCGGGTATAACAATTACCAATTTGAAACTATACTACAAAGCCACTGTGATAAAAACAGCATGGTACTGGCAAAGAAACAGACCTGAGGATCAGTGGAACAGACTGGAAGACACAAAAAGAACTCCAGATGCCCTCAGCTATCTTATCTTTGACAAAGGAGCTGACCGTCCCCACTGGAGGAAAGATAACCTCTTTAATAAATGGTATTGGAAAAACTGGATCTCAACCTGCAAAAGATTAAAATTAGACCCTTATCTGTCACCATGCACTAAATTAAAATCCAAGTGGATTAAAGACCTAAATCTAAAAAAAGAAACACTAAACTTGCTGGAAAATAAGTTAGGCAGAACTCTGGAAGACATCGCCATAGGAAAAGACTTTATGAACAAATCCTCAGTAGCTCAGGGACTAGCAGAAACAATCAGCAACTGGGATCTCATCTTATTAAAAAGCTTCTGTACTGCAAAGGAAACCATCGACAGAACTAAGAACCTACAATGTGGGAAAAACTTTTTACCAGCTGCTCCTCAAACCAAGGACTATTATCTAAAATATATAAAGAACTCAAAACAACCAGCGCTCCCAAATATAAAGTCCTAATTCTAAAATGGGCATCTGAAATGAACAGACATTTCTCAGACAAAGAAAAAAAAGCAGCAAGTAAATATATGAAAAAATGCTCCACATCAGTGGTCATTTGAGACATGCAGATGAAAACAATACTGAGATTTCACCTCAACCCATAAAGAATGGTTGCTATCAAGAAATCACACAACAGCAAATGTTGGCGTGGTTGTGGGGAGAAAGGAACCCTTCTCCATAGTTGGTGGGAGTACAGACTGGTGCAATCACTATGGAAGTCAATATAGAGATACCTCAAAGAACTAGGATTAGAGGTTCCATTTGACCCAGCCATCCCTCTGTTGGGTATCTTTCCAAAAGAATTGAAAGAATTATATCATAGTGATATATGCACACCCATGTTCATAGCGGCACAGTTTGTAATAGGTAAAACTTGGAAACAGCCCATCTGCCCATCAAGTGGAAACTGGATAAAGAAGATGTGTTTTTTCTACAAAATGGAATATTACTCAGCCACAAAGAATGAGAAAGTAGATTCATTCATCGGTAAATGGGTACATTTTGAGGATATACTCCTAAGTGAAATAAATAAGTCACACAAATGCAAGTACTAAATAGTTTCTCTGGTGTGAAAAGCTAAAATAGTACTCAAGATCCTAAAGGGACAATCAGCAACGTGAAATAGGAAGAAAAGGACCAAAGGTGTAGGGACAGCGAGAAGGATAGGGAAAGTCGAATAAGGGAAAAGGGAAAAAATATGAGAAAATGTAAAAATGGAATTAAAGTGTTTGAAGGTTGGGAAGGGAGAAGCGGGTGAAGGCAGGGTGGGGACAAGTGGAAAAAATGAGAACAAAGACCTGTCATGTAAAGGTACAAGATCCCAGGAATAAATGTAATTGTACTGTCTACCTAGAATGTAGCAGTAGATTCAATTAAAAAAATAAATAAAAATAAAAATGGGGGATAAAATAGAGATCCGTTGCAGTTGTAAGTGATCTCCCTTTAGCTTGAATATCCCATTCTGTGTATGTGGAAATATTACTTTCTACCCACAAAATTATAATTTATCATTAAGAGCTTCTCCAGTGTCCTGTCAGATTGCAATTGTTGTGTTAGCTTTCTGTTACTGTAACAAGTATCTAAAATAATAATCTTTAAAGAAAGAAAAGGTTTACTTTGGATTGCAAGTTCAGAGGTTTCAGTTCATGATCAATTAATCCCTTTGCTTCTGGGCCTGTAGCAAAGCGTTACATTGTAGCAGGAGGCCAGGACAGAGGCAGATGCTCACTTCATGGTCCTCAGAAAGAAAGTAAGTCTATGGCCGGCATCGTAGCATACGTCTATAATCCCAGCACTCCGGGGACTGAGGCAGGAGAATCACTGCGAGTTCGAGACCAGCCTGGGCTACACAGTGAGTTCCAGGTCAGTCTCCACTACATAGTGAGACCCTATCTCAAAAAACCAAAAAAAAAAAAAGTCTGAAGTAAGAGTTCATGGTTCCAGTATCCGCTTGAAGGGCACTCTGCCATATCAGCACTGGACTTAAAAATCGGCCCAACTTGGTAATAGTTCTATGACCTCATGATAGTGTCAGATTAGAGCCCAAGCCTTCAACATATTTCCTTTTGAGAACATTCCTGGTTCAAACCATGGCAGTTTTATGCTTCGATCTCAGCATCTTCAGGTCATCAGAAATCATTACTTTTTTCTTAGATCCTAGATCCTTAGGTGATGGGAGAGATGTCCTAGGCAAAGAACCAGACAAAACATGAGGTTTCCCTTATAGTTTTACTTTCCGTAGGGATCTATTTTGTGATCTCTATTATTCAAATCTCTAAATACAATGATTCATATATTCTATCCAGGTTTATGGTTGTTTTGGGTTGATGATGATGTAATGGTCAAATTTAGTGCTTAATTATATATTTAGTATGATTTTAAACAAATTTCAATACATCCATCAAGCTTATAAGTAAGGTAGCTAGCCTCCTTTACAATCAAAACCAGGGTGGCCTTGGGGATTGATGCAATAATGGTGTTTATTATGATTTGGGTTAGCTCAAGAGCTTATCTGTAAATGGTCTTTCACTCATGTGTCATTAATGAGGCCTTCTAGTATTTTCTTCCCTTGATGTAAAACTTACATTAGATTAATTTATTTAAAAGTTGCATATTGCTTCTTGGCCTTTTGGCTAAGATCAAGTGTAAAAGTTGCGTAAATGTAGGGACAGATCTGACAATAAACACCAGCTAAAGTTCAGCATATTTTGTAAGTCCCTAAATGAGTTTTGAAGTATTAGAGTGGCATAAGTCCAAGATCAAGAGTCAGGAGGGAAGGTTTCTTAACCTTACAAAGCATCAGCTTCTTGATCTGTAAAAATTCTAGTGCTCTTTGTGAATTGTCAAATGCTGTCTAAAAACTGTTTTTGTTGTTATAAGACAATTATTAAAATATGTTTCCTATTGGAGGAAAAGGAATTATGGAAGAACAAAGAGTAGAGGACTTCTTTCTGGCTTTTACTCACTATCAAAATTTAATTTTTCAACACCGTTAATATTGCACAAAAATCTGCTTCTGAGAAAATAAAATTCAAGTCTGTGCTATTGAAATGTCAAGAAGGCCATCTATTGTATCTAAAATACCAACAATATTGGGAAATGTTATGAAATAAAAAGAGACACACCAAACATTAGGTTCTTTAAAGAGAAATAATGAAAATAAACTATAGTTGAGTGGCCCTGATGATTAACAGCTTGATCTGACTAATTGTTCATTTTTACCTCCACCATCTAAGCAACTATTAGATGGTGCTAATACACAAACCGTCAAGTGGCAAGCAGAATGTTAAGCAGTTATTGTGCGTGTGTCATCACTATTTGTACTCCTTATGCAGAAGAAATAAAAGCTAAGGGAATGTGCAAGATTGACTTTAACAAAGCCTTCATATTCTATGGTGTCCATGTAGCAGACAATCTCCTCTTCTTCAGTGTGGGTGAGATCTGTGACTTGTTTTCAACCAAATATGTCAAAGGTGATGAATCACTCCCATGATTACAATACATTACACTAGGCTTCATCTCGCTAACAAACTTACTCTCTCTATTGGGAGCTTTCAAGAAGCAAGATGTCATGAACACTGCAGCTGCAAAGAAATTAATTCTATCAGTGACCTGAAGGACCCTGTAAATGGATCTTCTTCCAGTTGATCCTCTCATGAAATCCCAAGCCTGACTTATACTACTTAGTTGCACACTTGTGAGGCAAGGGGCAGAGGACCCTTTTAAAACACATCCCAGCTCCTTGACCTACAGAAAGTCTGAGGTAATTAATAACCCTATGTTATTTTAAGCTGCAGAATTTCTGGTAATTTGTTATCAGAAAAAGATAACTTACACAAGAGGTAAATTAAGTTACACAAAGTCCTACAGCTCAGAAACAGCAACAACAATAACAAAACCAGACTTATTTAACTCTTCGTTGATTCTTTATTAATATGTTATATTCATCCCACCCTTCCTTCTACTCTCCAGTGCCCAATCTCCCACTGCAAAAACTAAGTAATGCCATGGTATCTGTTATGGCTTGTGTCTAGATGTCCCCCAAAGCCTCATGTATCTTGTCCTTTGCTGCTCTGCTACCTTCTGCAAGTCATGAATTGGTTCTCCTGTATGATGCCACTCAGCCTTGGAGCCAGCCAATCATAGACTGAAACCTCTACAAACTGTAAGCTAAATACACTTTTCCTCCATTAAGTTTGGGCATCTTGTACTTTGTCTCAGCAATGAGAACAGTAGCTATCACTAGTTTCAAATAACTTTGGACCATGTCTGTGGAATCTGCTTGCCTTTTTTTGTGAAATAATGGCAAAAGCTCTGTGTATGAATAATAACAAATACTTAAACCAATGTTTAATTGAGTTTATCATGTGTGAGGAACTGTGTTATGGCTTGTGTGGCTTGTATCTAGATATCCCCCAGATCGTCATGTGGTCACAGGTGAAGCTTTTCAGAGGTAGCCAGATCTACACTATGTGATGCTAGGGTTAAGGCTGTAATATTGGGATTAACAATGTGATCTGGGACTAAATGTGCCCCACCCTGGATGTGCCTGCTCCCCACCCTAAGGACAGTAGCCTAGATAGAATGTAAGGGACAGAAAGAGAAATACTGCCATCTCTAGCTGCTTCCTGCCTCTTGCCTTCCCTGCTTTGCTATGGACTGTTTTTCCTCTGCTATGCCAGCTGACTATAGACTGAAACCTCTACAAACTGTGAGCTACAGTAAACTTTTCCTTCTTTAACTGTGGGTACTGGGTTCTTTCTCCCAGCCATAAGAAAAGTAACTAAGACTCTTGGGAATATATGTGCATTTTCTCATTTAACCCTTTGATACTCCAAGTACAATTATGCTTTGTTATAGAAAAAAAACTACAAGCTACAGGTGTTATCAAATTGGCTAAAAGTCATATGCCTAAGTAACAAGCAAATATTTGAACTAAGTTTTGCTGTATCCTAACACATGGAATATTGAAGTTGAGGACAGAGATTCACAGCTGGCCTCGAGGGTAGAAAAAAGCATAAATGATGCAGGCTATAATTGCTAGTCTTCATTATAATATGCCTTTTTTTCCAAGCAGATCAAAACCTTTAATTGACCACCACATACTGGACTGAGCGCTGCAACAGTATTATTATAATGAATATGATACCTACTCTGCCATTATGTATTCATTTTCTTCTATGTTTTTAGGCACGGCACTGAGATTTGAAGGCATAAGACTTCAAGGAACTTACAGTCTACTGAAAGTGAAAGAGAAATTAACTAAACAATTTTAATTATGATCGAAGTATTGGAATCTCCCTATATGTAGTCTTTCTTGTCCACTGGCAAGTGACCAGAATTAGCTCTCTCAACTACAAATAATAGAAAATCTATTTAAATGGTGTCTTACTTTGAAAGGAAGATATTATTAGCATTGAAACTATAAAGTTATATTCAGGTTTTAATGAAGTGATTAAAAAGAACAGCATGCCCATTAGGAATTTAATAGAGGCATACAGATTTGTAAAAACTTGCTTTGTTTTGTTTTAGAAAACAAATAATGGCAATATAAGAAATACCCATTTCAAGGGGATATACCTGCTTAGCTCAAGTCCAAGCCACAGAATGTAATAAATATAGGTATCTGTACCTTTGGGGACATTGTGGTTTCTCCCAACACTTTTGTCATTCTATCTTCCTCATGCAGCAGCCTTTCTCCTTGTGTGGGTCTTAAATAACCAATGTACTTATAAAGCTCCTTCTCCTTTACCACAAAGATGCTGTAGTAAAAAAATCGTTCAATGGGAACAAATGAAACTCCCAAGAGCGTTTGGCAGCCATTTTTCCACCATGAAGAGTCAACTATAGGATGAAAATGTAACAACTAGACCAAAAAGTAGTTGGTCTTTGATGACACTGCAGAGTATCTACATTAAGTCCTCTTTATACCTAGTCTTTCCATTATGCAAATCAACCATTTCCCTCTTTAGGCCAATATAAATTGAGTTTTTTCTTACAGATAACAAAAATAACTAAGTGTTGTAAAGCCCCAAATCACCTATTTAAAAATAATCAGTTTTATGATGTCTTCACCAGAAGCAATTAGATGGTAATGGATGTTCAGTGAGAGCAAGTACAAGAATTGGCATCTGAGTCCATCAGTGTCAGTGCCAGCCTTCAAGGGAACTCCCCTGATCCTCACTCGCTAGTACATGTTTCCTTATGTATCTCTTTTAACACTGCATAGGACTGGATATGGCCAACCCGCACAACTGACAGCATGTAATTTCCAAGATTAAATCAGAAAAACTACTGAAGCTTCACTGGATTTCCTTGGCTCTCTCCTTCATGGGGAAGACAGCCACCAGGCTGATCAGTATGCTTAAACATCCCTGTGGCCTGTTTTACAGGCAGAACAGGTGTAACATACTGCTAATACCCAGTGTCAACTTGCCAGTCATTTGAGGGAGCCATCTTGGAAGAAAATTCTCTAGTCTCCGTCACACCTTCAGGTGATAAACGTAGCCTACTTGTGGGAGCAACTTCCTGAGAAACTTAACTCAAAACCACCAACTCAGCTATTCCAAAATTCCTGATTCACAGACATAATAAACAAGGATAACTGTGTTAAGCTAATTTTTTATGTCAATCTCATTTTTAGAAAGAGACAATCAAATACCATCTTTCCGGTCCAAAGACTTTACAGTCTTATTGAAAAGATATGAATACAACAAATGAAGCACATACCTTTGCCCACTCTTTACACTCAAGAGTGTACTAGGAATTAAGAGACTAGCACACTATAACCTCTTATAAAAAGATAAATTGTATAGTTCAAAAAAGCTATGAAGTTATTTGCTTACCACCTTCTGTAACCAAAACCTGTGCATAATGTATGCAAGAGAAATGAACATAAATACTAATTTATGTTTAAAATTATGATTACATCTTAAGGCATAATTCTTGCTTTAATTCTTAGAGCAGAATTTGGAAATTTCCTCTTGTTTGACAAATGGAATGTTTCTGGCTCATTAATAGGCAGTTTATATTTTAGGGTTGTAGAGATGATCCTATGAGTGGTCTGTGAGATGCCAGAAAGGAGGAGAGCTGATACAGTAATCAATCAGCATCTAGTAATTTTGTGTAATTAACATTTGGAATGGAAAATTATTGCTCAGTAATCCTTAGGAACATCTATTAGGAAACAGAAGTGTATATTGTCTACTCAAGACAGAAGAGTAGACTGAGAGCAGGACTGTTGAGTTTTATCAAACATTTATGTAACTAAAAGGTTAAAACAAGACATTTCTCTCATGTACAAAGTATATACATGGAGCATAATTAGATAGTAAGTGAGGATACCTTTAATATAAAACAAAAATGATAATCATGCTTGCTGGTTCTACAGGATAATTGCACTAATATGTGAAAAATGAACTTCCATAATATAGTCAGCAATTCACTGGAGGACCAAGAACATCTAATGCCAGTGATTTCATTAAGCTATTAGATTGCCTTTGATTAAAATTAACAATTGGTGTTACACCACCTGACAATGGGAGCTTTTCATCAGAGCAGCTAGTTAAAAATATCACAGTGTTGTCTTTCTTATCACCACTTTCACATGAAACTCACAAGAATAGCAGTTCCTCAGTCCAACAGCTGGAAAACCTCACTTCTGAGATAAGAGAGGTTGTGTTTATCATGACACAAAGTGCAATATTATGAAGGAATTTGTAGAAATAATAGGAAATGCTGAGGATAATTCCATGCTACATGGAAATGCTGAGGATAATTTAACAAACGTGCCCGGACACTGACTCATGTTCAAAATTGGGCATTACATTTATGGATTTATGGCTGCTATCTAACTTGTGCTTGGCTTTCAGTCTTGGATAATAATGTGAAGCTATTCTCTCTCTCTCTCTCTCTCTCCCTCTCTCTCTC
>NW_022900947.1:16338596-16374020 GCF_012274545.1 Fukomys damarensis | reverse complement strand
CTCTCTCTTTCTCTCTCTCTCTCTCTCTCTCTCTCTCTCTCTCTCTCTCTCTCTCTCTCTCTCCATTTCCAACAACAAAAATGACATTTAACAATGAAATCAATTAACAATAAGAGTTAACAACTCTTAGCAATAAGAGTTGACTTCAGTAAGGTTTTCCAAATCTAATAATAATTCTCTTTCTTTTAGTTTCTCTTCAAGTTTCTTGTTAGCAGAAATAGAAATAATAATCTGACAGGCACTGGAAAGTTATAAGCAATTTACCTATTTTGACTCATGTTAGTGCCACTACAATCCTGAGAAACATTTTACTATGATTGTCCCCGTTTTACGGATCGGGACACTAAACTATGGGGAAATTAAATGACAGGAGCTTACAGAAGGACCTATGACTAATAAGCCTTCACATTTCTCTCTACACTTTATACTCATAATGCATAATTTATTAGAATTTTTCCATTTTTAATGTAGAATCAAGAGATCAAAATTCTGAATAGAGCTACCTTATCTTTTGGTATTAGATAACATGATTGCTTTTTTCTGTTGCTGCTACTGCTATTTAGTTTTTCTCATCTTTTAAAAAAAATCTTTTCAAAATAAAAAAAATTTTAAACTTCACCATACCATTTAGAGCAAATATGTATTCTTGTTAATGTGTGCAAATCCAATGTGTTTTAAGCGAACTAAGAGAAATCTTACTGTAGTTACGTTTCAAAATCAATTTTAGAAATTGGAACTTCCAAACTAGGGTTCATTTAAACTATGTTACCCAGTCAGTGTTTTTTAAATGCTTCTTGAGAATGAAAAAAAGAATGAGAGTAAACAAGAATGTTAATAAAAATGCCAAATTTGAAGAAGAAAATATTTTTTAAACCTATTACTTAATCTTCTGGTCCTTAAGTAAATGATAATTATTATAATTAGCTCCTGAATATGGAGAACTTTGTGGTTTATAAAACTGTTCTAGATTCATTTGTTATTTCATGCTGAAAATTAACCTGTGATGAAGAATAATTATGCAATATTGCATATGGACAATTATTTGCCTATTAGCCCTTTTTTCCAAAATATTTCAATTATAATTAATATGTTTGCAGTACATGATTGTGTATTACACTCAACATGGGGAGTAGTGTATGTACATGACACATCTTAGTTCTTTTTACTTCTCCTCTCCCCTCCTTTCCCCTTCCCTCCCATCTCTTGGTTCCCTTTCCACTTGCAAAAGATCTCTCTCTCCCTGTTTCCTATCATTTATTTTTATTTGCTCTTTATTTATATAAATTCTTGAAAGAGAGTAATAGACTGCTTCATACAATATCCCTGAATTTCTTAATATGTTTCAGGAAGTATAGTAAGCACATGATAAGTAACTACTACTTAAATAAATTAATTAATCAACAAATGAGTTAATGCACAATGGAGAAGCCAAGATTTTGGTCTCTGACTTCAGGGCCAAAAAAAGTGTTGTCACTTGTGGCAAGTTTTTGGTTTTTTTTTTTAATGTCTGTGAGTTTTGGTTTCTTCATATGAACCTGAAAATAATAATAAAGTCCACCTTCCTATGAACATCTGCAAATGGAAAGAGCCAACACATGTAAAATGCACAAAACAGAACCTAAGTGCTCGATATACATTTAGAGAATGAAGAGATAGTAACAATGAAGTGAACTAAACCTCAAAACAAGTCCCTGATTGCACAACCACCTCTACATTATTCACTCATACATCATTTATTCCCTCATTTAACTGCACAAATAATTGTTTAAGCACCTCCTTTATGCTAAGAACCATCTAGGTACTGTATATATGTATACTGTACTGTATACCTAAAAAGTACCAATAAACTCAGTAAGATTTTTTAAAAAGAATATAACACAGAAGCTTAAACTTATGATATTGTGTCAGGATATTTTATAGGACCAAAGAGCTATAATTATAAATTAAATATTAGTAAAATGACTATATTTTGTTTGTCAAAGTTGCAATTAAGAAAGTAAAGAGGAAAGGAAACTGAGAGGGATAGGAAAAAGGAAAGAAGGGAATGGAATTAATATGAAAAAATGAAAAATAATGGAAACAAAGTATTTGTAGATAGGGAGGAAGGGAAAGGTTGAAGGGAGTGCAGAAGAATAGTGAAAAAATAAGAACCAAGATTGATTTCCAACAATGAATGTCATTATATCGTATACATCAAATGTACCAGCAAAATTAATTTTAAAAAAGAAAGTAAAAAGATAAGGATAAATTGGAATAAGATATTTTCATCATATATAAGTGGCAAGGTGTATCCAGAATATATAAAATAATCCTACAGATCAGAAAGAAATGAAAACAACCAAAACAAAAAAAATCATGGGCAAAGGACTTGAGCAGACACTTCACCAAAGACAATATCCAAAGAATCATTTGCTATATGAAAATGAGCTCCTCTTTGTTAGTTTCTCTTCCTTAGAATATAGGGTGTAAGAGATGAGTGATTATTCATCTTGTCCTCCCAGCACCTAATATACTGCTGGTTATACAGGTGATTCTTAAGAAATAATGACTAAGTAAATGAATGAGAACAGCTGTTAAAAATTATGAATGTTTTGCTCTCAAACCAAAATCAAAATAAATCCACCACTCTCACATATCTGATTTATTTCCACAAAAGTTATCATGATATTGAAAGGATGTTTAAAGCTAAAAAAGAATCAAAGACACAAACTCTTGCAACTGCTTGTGTTATAGACACAACCTGATCAATACTGCGCAACCCAAACAAAACACTCAAACAGATTACATGGTAAGATTGAACTGATTTCAGCTGTCATCTATAAACACGGATTTGTCAGTTATGTCTTTGACTATAACTCATTGAGATAATGCAAGTGATTTTATAATAAACAAATATTAATAAACCTGAAAAATGAAATTATACTGACAAACTCCAAATTTAGATTTTAAGATACTGACAGTTTAGTTCCAAAAGCTTTCTGTTCTTGTTAATTTTAATTCACTGCTTTGGGTAGCAGTCACAAAGACAAACTCATGAACTATAGTAGTGACATGAAACAGGAAATAGCAAAAAATTGGGTGACAGAAACAAAATTGGAAATATTTTGACAGTCTGAAACATTGTATTAAATCTACTAAGTTAAAATTCAACAGAAGAAGTGTGACATTGCTATTTGGTTCCCCCATTAAACAACTATGCGAGTAGGGACCTAGGGACAGTTTGGCTTGGCAGAGCACAAGTGAAGATAACAATTATTTTAGCTGGGAAGAGGCTCACAGAGTAGCTATGACAAGATGGAACTGCCCCCAAAAGAGCTAGTGTGATGTTAAACTGTATTAATAAAAATAGATCTTGAGCAAATGAGATCACAATATTCTTTGCTCTCTTCTAGTCAGAACTCACCTAGTGTACGCTTTCAACTTTAAGTGCCACAATTTAAAGCAAATTAGTACATTTTCAGAAGACATTTTATAAATGGTGAAGGAATTCCAATGACTTAAATGAAATCATCTTTCTTTACAAAAGGTGTAGTTATTTACCCAGGAGAAGAAAAAACTAAGGGAAGAGAACAAACAATTTAGCCTCAATAAGAAGAAGAATTCCAAAAGTCTATTATAGTTCCAAGAAGAAGATTTGGAACAATGGGTAAAATAAAGGAAAACAGATGTTAGCTCGATGCAACAGGATACTAGATGGGGGCTCGATGTTCAACATTTTTTGAAATTGGAAAACTATAATTTGTGAGTTTGCCAGCAACTTCTGCCTTCTGTGTTAGAATATGGAGTTTGTTTTTGGAATAGAGCCACCCTTTGTTCAGGAAAAGATCTTCTGCATGCAGCAGAAGACATGAGTCTGATGATTGTTCCTGAGGGAAGCCAGATCGGTTGAAATATTCCAGAACTACTGAACCAGTTGATGCTCTGCTTACAAGTAAAAAGTATTTGATCACTGGGTTTATGCATTTCCTGCTCAACCTGCTGACAAGAACACTGGAGATTTTTTTTTTTTTGTCCCGGGGATTGAACTCAGGGAGATTAGACAGAGATTAAATATGGAATTTTCACTTCATTCGAGCAACTGAACTCATCATATGATGCCTGTGTCTCTATCCATTCAATGATTCTTAGTGAGTGGCTTTGTCAGGCACACAGTATGGAAGAATAATTTCTTCCTGCAGAAATTAGTTTCCTAGCTATGGCTTTTTCAAGTCTTAACTCTGTTCTCACCTCCTCAAGAAGGCCAGTCAGAACTCACAATTGAATGCTGCACACCCTTTTCAGCCCTTGCACACTCAAACCCCACCATCATTCTGGGTGCTAACATCTTGTTCTCCGCCCCCTCCCTTTGCTTCTTCACAACATTTGTCATTTTCTTATACTTACTAAGAAATTATGGTCTCCTAATTTATGGACTTGGAGTTTACATTCTTCAAACAGATTTTTTGTCTATTTTGATTTCTGCTAAGTTTCCAAGCCATAGAATGCTTAGCAATTAATGACACGCAGTAAATATTGGTGAATACATGAATAAGAAACTCTGGCACTTTCCAGAAAATGTAATTAGTTGTGGTAACTTGGGGATTGAAGGAAGTTCCAAGCTGACCTGGTAGTCAGGCCCAGGCTGACTCTTACTAACAATCAGTCTACATGTTGCCTTACCAGGGCACAATTTGGGCAGAAGGTCCTGCTCTCTTTTGGACAATGGCTGCAGAGACATGCACTTATGCCAGAGTGAATGAAAACAGGATACTATTAGAACTTTGGTTTCATGGCATAGGAAAAACAGGCTGAAAATGAAGGATAGTCACAGATTGGGCAATATTATAGTTCATCTGATACTACTTATCTGCATGCTATCAAAGATCCAGCAAGGATGACATTAAAAAGCCTCAGAAGTTTTCAATGGATCCTAGGTGCTCTCTGAAAACTCTGGCCCTCTCAAGATGATCTCCATGAGATGGACAGAGTCCTGTGAGAATCTGTAAATGAGGCACTGACCACCGATAGCAGGGCTTGTAACTGAAAAGCTTGAGTTCATAGTGCTGATAAAGGTGGCTCACTAGAGAATGTGAAACTGACCCACAGAAACAAGAATGCATTTTTACAGAAAATAAAGCTTCCCTGGAAAACTCTTTCTAGGTTAAAGTAAGAGTTTCTAAGATTTTATCTTGGTAATGGTGTACCAAACGCCCAAGATTAAGGTGGACTCTTTCAAAAAGCAATGATGCTGTGTAAATTAAACCCGAGTCAGACATGGAGTGAAAACTTCAAGGTTCTAATCAGAAAGCAATGTGGCTGTGGCTGCTAAGCACAGTGGCCACCAAAACCGAAGTAATTGATGTCAGTAAGGGTGATATCATCACCTGATGAAAAGTAGTTTGTGGGCTGCAAACACTGGAAGTTTGTGTTGCCAGACCACAGCTACAGCTATACCACTCATGACTCAAGGAAAATGCAAAGCCTAAAGCCACCCCTAGAACTTTTATTTATAGTATATCACATGTCTGCTGTGCCTGCCATCTCCTACAGAGAGCTCTGACCACAATGTCACCACTCCTCTTAACCTTGTTGAAAAGTCTATCAGAAACAGATGTACCTAGATCCTGTGCCTCCTTTTCAAAACACCTGTCAGTATCTCCGGGTGTCTTGGCCACCTCATTGCCACAGCTGCTGCATCAGTCACCTGCTCGTGTCATGGGGTGGAAGGGCTTCGCCAATCTGATGGTGAGTACAGAAGGGAAAGGTTGTACTGACTGTTCTCAGGCAATCCCTTCATGTTGTGGAAGTAGACTCAGTTACTTAAACTGAACTGGGAAATGTAATGATCATCAGTCCATGGGGGAGCTCCATGGGAGCCACAGTCACCCCAAGTCCCCCAACTGACATGGGTCCCTCTTGTCAATGGAGGGAAACCATTGTAAACATTCCAGACACGCCATCCATGCCCCTGTACTACGCTTCTCACATGGAAGCCAGGCATCATTTTAGCTCCCTACCAAAACCGTGCTGACTTACAGCACAGCACAATAAGTCTGTGGACACAGAAAATTCTGGGAGGGGGAGACTCTGCACTGTGGATGAGGCAGTCATGGGAGAAAGAAATGGAGGCAGTGAGGTGCTAATTTTTAGTAAGTAGACCATCTTTAAATAAATGATTTTGGTATAAAAAGAATGTAACCTCATTTTGTAGTGATATTGTAGAGCTGGGAAAATAACATATCACCTAGAGCAGAACAGTTAGAATGCTTCGAATTTACAGAATACAGTAAATTTGCTGATTGTGGGTGTTCTGTAACTAGAGTCATTCACGTATGGAATACATGGTTATATAGTAAAAGCATTTTAGGAGAAATTCAAGTGTTGGCTGCAAAGCTGGACTAGATTCTATGATACTTTCTCTCATCTTTAATTTAGGGGAAAACACTTCAGTATAAAGAGGTGCAAAAATTTTAAACAGTAAAGGCTCAAAACTCCTGAACAAGTTGTTAATATAAATAAATCCTCTGTATCCTTTCTTCTTCCCCACTTGCCCTAGATTCTGTGAGCAATAAGGCATGTTGGAAGACAATCAGCTCCTTTTCTGTGTTTAAAGAAAATAATACTATATGTAATCATGTAGCTTTCTTCCAAAATTTTGCTGATTTGTGACATAATAAAATTAGAAATTGAGTATCCTGACTCTCAACCAGCTTTTGTCATCTAAGATTCTTTGTATAAACCACTGAATTCAGCATTATTGGAATGAGAATTTTTTCAGTTCTTCCAAAGGTAGGACACAGCACTGTTTTAGACACACAGGAGAGAGAGGGTGAGCTCAGAGATAGCTGGACAAACACCTGGATATCTATAGCCCTGGATAGGACTCTCTTCCAGAACATGAGTTGAGACAGGCCATTTCCCATCTGCTGAACTCACGTGGATTATTATTGCCAAACTTGTTTTTCCTTCAGAATTTTCAGATGATCCACAGGACAGTGAGCCAATGATAGAAATACACAGTATACTCTCACCTTTGGGTAGTTTGGTAGCAATGGAATGAAAGTCACCTACAGAAGATGCTGAGAGCTCTGCTGGCACTCCAGACTTAGCTGTAAACAAGCTACCTGACATCAGTGGGCCTCAGGCTAAGCTCAGAAAATCATAGCATTTGGATTTTTGTTATCTTGCTCATTGAGTGAATTGCCCAGTTGAACCACTTTAGGGTTCAGTGCTGATTAATCCTGATTCTTTAAAAAGAGGCATATTTACCCTCCACATTGTGGGGAAATGGAAAGGCTGGGGGGAATGTACAATCTGTACTGTTCTCTGTTCTCTTTGTTTCCAAAGTAAAGTAGTCTGCTAAGGTGAGCAAGTGTGTGAATTATTATTTTCCTAACATTAAACGCTTGATTTAAAGCATATTCCCTTTGAAGGAAGGTATAATTTGGGAATTATTTGAAGTCTCAAAGTGGTTAGAAACTGGGTTTAGCCAGATTTCTAGCTGTAAGCAAAAGTCAGCATCTGATAAGAAGCTGTTGTACTTTATTGATGCAAAGGAGGTAAGTACTCTCTTGGGGGGTTTTCTATTCAAGAGCATCCTCATTGTTATTTGCAAAGTACAGTGTACAATTCTGAATACTTTCAGATACATTACCCAACATAACACAGTTCTCCTCAAAGGAGGAGTGGACAAAGTTTTAAGGATATATTAGTTGTAACATGAGTTTTGTGAGGCAGGGAAGCTTCCCTCCATTACCGATTCATGTGCAATACTGAATTATAAAATAAAGCACAGAACCAAAATAGACAGACTTTCCAACAGAGAGACATGCAGCCACATTACAAAGTCAATTTCATGTATGGGATCCTGTGCTGAATCGTTTAGCTATTTAGGAATGTATTTCGCAGCTAACTCATCCTGGCAGGCTTAACGGGATGCAGTTTCTCTTAAAATAAATATGGAGTCATCAAACAGGCATCACTGTGACAATTAACTGCTGGGCTTGAAGGAACTTTTGCTTGGCTTTTCAAAGCAGCCAGAACAAAAAGAGAAACTTCATGAGTCACAAGCAGAATCTACATATGGGTACAATCTTTTGCAAAAATCAATCTTGAATAAATGCACTATAATAGTCCCCTTTTTTCTCACCACTATTAAGAAATAAAAGGTTCCACGTAACTGAATTTCCCATGTAACCCAAAACTTCCTACTTATTCAATGAATAGAGAGAGGGAGAGGCAAAGAGAGAATTGGATAGTAACGTGCCTAAATATATTACAGTACCCAGAGCCCAGTTTCTTTAAATAGAGACTCACGTGTTGTAATTTAATTTTTTATGTTTCGTAGTTGACTTGAACTCATCCATTTTGGAACCTCCCACAATAGTTGCAAGAAAGGAGCGCAAATCTGGACCAGGGTAGTAGGAGAAATAGAGAGAATGGGGCAGATTTGAGATATAGTTTCAAGGGGACATTAACAGAATCCAGTGACTGATTGAATGTGGCATTTAAGCCGAGAGTGAAGAAAAATACCATTGCTATTTTCTGCACAAATAGCTGGGAAGATAGCATAACTATGCACGATGGTATTGTGCACAGAAGGAGGAACAGGTTGTAGAGGAAACTAATCAAGCATCTGATAAAATCCATAATCTAGAACTTAATAGAACTCATAAATAAAAGGAAAAGACTGGAGCCAGGGAAATAATATCCACAAAACTCAGACTGGAGCTACCCACCAACTCTGGCTGGGCCTACTTTCAGAGCATGGTGACTTGTGATTGTCCCTCATTTGTAAGGCGCAAGCTTGTCTAGTTGCACAGTTTTCGATGGTTAGAAACAGTACCTGGGAAGGGAGAAGACTGCAAGAAGCAACAGCTTAGTCTGAACAGTAAGCAGGGACATTACAGTGAGAAGCCATGAGTGAGACTCACCACAAAGTACCCCATATTTGGTGAGCATTACATGAGCTTTTATTCATAAGGCCAGTGGTTCATTATTTCTCTCAGTACTCAAAACAAAGCTATGAGGTTTGTATAATTACTAGCATTGTGCAGATGAGCCAACAATACTCAGAGAGCTTTCTCCATGTACTGAAATTCCTACCCAGTAAGTTGCTCTTTTGATCCACTTGTACTTCACTTTAAAGGCTGGCTCTCTTGGGCTGGAGATTTAGCTCAGTAGTTCCGCCACCTGCCTCGCGAGCACAAGGACCTGAGTTCAATCCCTGGAACAAAAAAAAGAAATGCTGGCTCTCTTTTTTCACTAAGCCCTGCAATGAGGACAATGCATGGAATTTGAGGATGGCATAGCTATCAGCTCTGTTAAAAGTAAAACTTCCTTTAAACAATTAGAGCTGTACACATAAAATACTTGATAGCATGAGAAGTGAGCTCTCTCTCATTTGAATTGCCCTAGGAAAAATAACTGCACCTGCCTGCTACGTTTTAAAATGGCATTTTTTTTTCAATTTGTATTTTTCACTAGCACAAGTTTACAGTACACAATGACTATATTCTTCGTGGGAGTTGATACACGTACACAGCACATGTCAGTTCTTATTTCATCCTCTCCACTCTCTCTTCTCTCCTTTCTCCCTTCATCTTTTGGTCCTCTTCCCTTTTGCAAAAGACTTAATCTCCTTGTTTCCTATGACCTACCTTTTTAGTTGTATTTTGGCTTTCTCATAAGGAGAAACTATGTGATACTTAAGTCTGTGTGTCTGATTTATTTCAACTTACATTATGATCTCAAGGTGCATCCATTAAAAAGTGGTATTATACACAAGGAAGTACGACTCCACCAAGAAGGATAAATTTAAAATAGCATTTCTGTACTGAGCAGGAAGTGAAGGCAACTAAGTTCTTTTCATTGGCAACATTCTATGCATTTAAAATCTAGGTTCAAAATAAATTATAGAAAGAAACAAGTATCAGATATCCTGAAGTGATATTTAAATCTCAACATTTAAATTTTTTGTGCCAAAACTATATAAACAGACCCTCTCCAGTAGGTAAAAGATTCACTCCTTAAGTAGTGTGGCCTTGCATTGCCTTGCCTGCCCTCAGTTGTTCTTTCTTTTGATCCTCTTTACATTGAAATTCAAACCACTGGAGTCTGTTTCTTTGGTTGACTGATATATTTAACCATTTTCCCCAGAAAGCCACTGTTGAAAGGGACACAGTGGCAGGGATGAGGATCTTGAGGACCCAGAGCGCTTTTCTCTTACTTGTGGACCATCAGATTGTCTTAGGTGGAAGTGTTTAACACATTAGCTAGTAGTTCCTTTCAAAGATAGGAGACACAAGTACAAATCATCATTGGTTGGCAGTGATGGGGAAAATGTGGTATAAAGACGTTTGCATTATTAATTTATGGGTTTTAAAAATGTATTTCTTTCTCAAGTCTTTTGCCCCTATTCAACAAGGCAACAGGCAGCAGTTAGAAAAAGTAGTTATGATAACTTATTAGCATTTTGTGGTCAAAAGCAGAAATTTATTAATAATAGTAGGGTCTGAAATAAGAGGGTTACCCCAAAACTAAAAGAGATATCCTTGGCTGTGAAAAATGTGGTAGGAAAAAAACAATTTATGTTTGGGCCTATGAGTACAGCTGTATCCGGTTTCCATGTAACACCAAATGATGGAGCAAAAAGTCTGTCTACATCCATATAAGTGTCCCAGGGAGGCTGAGCACTAGGGCCCAAGGCTCACTACCTTACAAACATTTCTTAAATGCATCATCATCCATGGGGGTGAAACCATGCACTTCTTCACCGAGACAGTGTACTGGTACTTTGTCATGTGACATAGTCACAGAAAAGCGGAAGAAAAGAGACCCTAAGAATATGTAATTCAGTTTTCTGTCAGCCAAAAATACTGTGGGCTCAGGATTGGAAATTGAGGTGGTATAATGCCAAAAGACATGAAAAAAAATCTTGGTTTCTCAATCAAGAATGGAGATGGAGACTTTCACATTCACAGCAAAGCCTGAAGCCCTAAAAGACACCAAAGAAAATGTGTAGACGAGGGTCAGAGTGTAACAGCAAACTCTGATAAGAAAATCTCAAAGTGAAAAGTCTCCAAAAGGATATTACATCAAAGACAACAAACCCCAGATAGTGAGTAATGAGGGGTTCAAAGGGAGTGGGTGCTGCTGTCAAGGCTATGAACAACCCCGCAAAAAGAGAGGTATCCTCCCACTCTTATAACAACTTCACATATTTTCTGAACATCAGACTTCCTTATAGGATTCAAATTCTTACATATTTTCATGGCAAATCCTCATTTTCCCTTCTCCCAAAAGGCCAAGTAGAGACTAATTTAGTGTGACACTTTCATGTCCAAACTACTTTTATTCCTCAGAGTGAACGGAGTCTGAACATCAAAATGAAATTTCAAATAAGAAAGGCTACTTTTTTTTTCCTTCCTTCTTACCTAAGACTTCAAACTTTTGCTAGAAAATCTGTAGCACTATGAAAAATACTTTAGCAGAAAAGCTATAGTTCCCTCTAGGGGTAAAAGAACTTCACCCATAAAATAAACTCCAACCACTTACTTCCTATTGAAGCAACTGAGATCCCAGGCTTCCTTGTTGTATGTTTGAAGCCTCTTCTGCGTTTCTTTCCTTCCCTGTATTCTGCTATGGTACTCAGTCTCCAAAGATGTCTGCTACCAATCACCCAGCTCCCTGTATATATGGAGACTATTTTGATAGTTCTCATTGAATTTGGGCTGGCCTTGTAATTAATCGGGGGAGTACGGAAGTGACATTTTTCCAGTTTCAGATGTCACTTAAAAGAGCTCTGGCAGCTTCTCCTCCATATTTTCAAGGAAAGTCAGATTACATGCTAAAAGGGGGCAGAGGCTAGACAATTAAATAATAAAATACAACATGCACAGAGAAATAAAAGAGAAGGGAAGGGACGAAAATGGAAAGGGAAGGGAGAGGAGGGGAGAGGAAGAGAGAGGAGGGAAGGGGAGAGGAGGGCAAAGATAGAGGCTACATGAAGGAGCTCTGTCATGCCGGACAAGTAGACAGATTCAACCTAAACCTTGCAGGAACAACAGCTGGAGCAGAAGAATGGTCTAATTGTAACTTGTGTGAAATTCCTAGCCCTGAGAAACAAGAAGTCATTGTTGATTTAAACTAGACTGGATAATGAAAATAAAAATCTAGCACTCATTGGGCATAATTTCAACATTCTTTCACTACATCATCAACTCTTGTGAAAGTTCAAAATGAGTTTAAATTATAATACGCATAAATACTTTCTAGATCCTTCTGGAGAAAACTACACAAATACATTTATATGTTCTCTAGCCGAGCTGAACTTCAGTTCATTCCAATAACTGTCACATATCTCCCTAGATCACTTTTTTTCACAGTGGCCATGGAAATTTTCACTGTTTTTCCCCAGACTTCCTTTTCTTTTCCCACATCCCTCAAATATAATCAAACTTTGCTTCCTGCTATAAATAATGAATAGATGTGGAAACTACCTCAATCTCTACACTTTTCCTGTTGGAAAAGAAAGTGTCCCTATATCATTGGCCTTATGTTTCCAGAAACTACCTACGTAGTTAGCATTGGAGGAAAGTAGTAGGCACACAGTCATCAACGCCTTTCTCTCAGATCTTTCTGCACAGAGAGTGTACACTGGCATCACTATAGATGTTCTGGGCCCTGCACCAAGGGCCTTATTCTCTGTGGAAAGGCTGGAAGATGTCCATCTGTTCCGTGTGAGTAACTCAGAGCTATAGGATTGGCAAGTCTGTTTGCTCTGGCTTCATAACTACATTCTCGACTCAAACTTTCAATAATAAAGTTATCATTTCTGTCTTCACCTTTCTCCTCCATTGCCATATTCTTTTTGTTCTGAAATCAGGGAAAAGGGCAAGGAAATTATGTACTGATTTCTTAACATTCCCAATGCAAACACACACCCTTGTATTTATTTGCAAATAGCCCCATCCTTTCCCCTCAGCTCAGAAGACAAGTATTAGTTTCATTCTTTGGGACTAAACCTGCTATTTATAATCTACACCCCAATCCGTATCATTCCCTTATCTGCTGATAAATTTACTCTCTCTTTTCTGAAGCTTTTACTCTTCCTTTACACCAAATCTATCTGCCCAACAACTGTCTCTTTTGGGAGAAATAACCTGTTCCTCTTATGTCCAATTTCAATAAATGCTGTATTTCTGTTTACTTTCTCACTTGGTTTCTTTTTTTTTTTTTATTGAGTTTATTGGTACATTTAGGGATACAGTACAGTTACATTCATTGTTGGGATCATGTACCTTTACATGGCAAGTCTTGATTCTCATTTTTTCCCCTTACCTCTGCCCTCCCTTCACCCCCTCCTCCCCTCCCCATCTACAAACACTTTATTTTCATCTTTTCATTCTCTCACATTTTTTTCTTTTCCCTTTTTGTTCTTCCCCTACGTATCACACCTTCCCTACACCTTTAGCTCCTTTCCTCCCATTTCTAAATGTCAGTAATCTTATTAGAATCTTATGCATTGTTGCAGAATATTCACACCAGGGAAACTATTTGGTATTTACACATGTGGGACTTATTTATTTCACTTAGGAGTATATCTTCAATATGTATCCATTTTCCTATGAATGAATCTATTCTCTCGCTCTTTATGGCTGAGTAATATTCCATTTTATAGAAAAACCACAACTTCTTTATCCAATTTCCAACGGATGGGCAAATAGGTTGTTTCCACTCACTTGGTTTCTTGAAGACTCATCTCTCTACAATCTTCCATCATCACGTTACTTAGACGTCTCGGTATTCTGTAGTGTCTCTCTTCCATTCCCATGGCTCCTCTTCAATTTTTCTTAGTATATTAGGCAAACACTTGAACTCCCCAGTCTATATCTTCCATGGCCTCTCTACTGTACCTAGTCGTGGTGATCATTCTTTCGTTCCTTGACTTCCGTACACCACCACTCCATGTTCTCCTTCTAAATCTTTCTTCATTTATTCAGCTTCCCAGTCATAGGCACTTTTTTTTATTCTGCCTGATTATTAAATAGTAATACTTACTTGAAGGCACCAGCATTGGCTCTGTTCTGACTCTGAAGATTCTGACTAGGCCATAACATTAATACACTAGCAGTTTTTTTAATTATCATTTAACTATTCCTGCCTAAATCTCTATCCCTGATCATAAACCTCCATCCTAAATTTCATTCATTTAATTCAATTATTTTTAATTACCTCATAACTTCTCTCGGGAGTTTTCTAACACTGTGAACTCAGTGTTTCTTTATAAAACGGCATTTCCTCAAGCTTTCTCATTCCTAAGTCTCAATTTATAGTGGTTAGCACAACAGCCCAGCTGGTCCCTCAGACTAACTTTTCTTAGGCACTCTTTCGGGCTCATAGAATAAATCACTAAGCAAGAAAAGATCTCATTTTAATGGAACTTGTGTTCCAGTAGATGATGGACACTAAACAATAAACAGACAAATCAGTAAGCTGTATAATGTTAGAAAGAGCAGAAGAAAGGAAATTAATAATGCTAGAATCAAGAAAAAAAAGAAAGCTGATTTAACTTTTAAGCAGAGTGGTTAGTAGTCATTGAGAAGGTAAGATTTAAGTGAAGAACTGAAGGAGGTGAGGATTAGTCATTGTGGAAGCGGAGTTGGTCTGCCTTGGTCTGGCACCACAGGAAAGGAGGAGATTGGCAAGGGCTGGATAATGTAGGGATGCTCTAGACCTTGGCATGGGCTTTAGCTCTGATTTGGATGACAGGGAAAACCAGGGCAAGATGATGAACAGAGGAAGAGTCTGACCCAACCCATGTTGTATAAAGATCTCTAGCTACAGTGCTGGGAAGAGACTATAGATGTAAGAGCAGAATCCGGGATACCGATTTGAAAGCTATTGCCACAACCCAAGTAGGCGGAATTTAAAAACAGAATGAAGAAAGAAGAAAGTAAGCAAGACAGTAAGGATGCTCCATAAGATAGAAGGCATGAAGGAGAAAACAAAATAGAGAAGAAAAGATGGAATGAAAAAGAAAGAAGAAAGAACTCCCTGTTCAGACTCTGAACCATTTGCTAACCCACCTTTATGATATTCTGTCAGCTTCTGACTCAGCAGTGCATCTACTCTTCCTTTCTGCGGTTACTGGTCACTAACCTCGCTTCCTTTTGATTAACCTGAGAGTATTTTCTGCTGGCTGAGCTACATACCTGAAGGTCTGTCTACTTTTTGAACAGCAAAGTCAGCCCCTGGGAGCTAAAAAGAAATTAGGATAAGACTAATGGAAATCAGGCGACTGGACTAAATATAGTTCTATGTCCTACTTTTTTCTTCAATTTCTCTTTGCCTTTTTTTCTTGTGAATCTGTGTTCAGGGAGAAATTCTATCTGCTTTTGCTGCAATAAAATGTTTGTGTTCTCTTAGTTTAAGAGGATACTGAGAAATTGAGTGATTCACCAGTGACTCCAAGGTAGGAAGGACAAAGCTGAGAGGACAAGATGTGCAAATATCACTTGGGAAACCTGTGGATTTTCTGCCTTGAGAACAGTTTAATCACAATTAATTTTAATTATTAGAAACAACTATGTTTAAAATTGCAAACTGTACTATCTTAATAACAGCCATTTCCACATAAACTTTCTTATAGCACATAGACTTGATCTCTAGCTGTGGAAGAGGGAATACCCATGTTTCTTTAGGTCTTTGCCTGTTTCCCATGCTTTTTCTCAGGAAACATTTCACTGCAGTGTTGTGTTGCCTAGATAAAGCTTTCCAGGATATTTAGTGATTGTCCTTTCTGTGCTGGAAGTTGTTATATCAATCATTTTGAGAGATTTTTTTTTTTGGTCGGCATCCATTTATTCAGAGCATTCCTAATGTAGTTCCAGTAATTATTAGTGCTAATTCTTGAAAATGGAGCAATCCCAAGCTTTGGCTCTTATCTATAGGTTTTCCTTCACTTTTACAAATAATGATTTATGCAAAGTTACCAAGACAGCTATTGCTTCCATGCTAGGTGTATTATCTCCAAGATGAACAGACAAGTCATTAAGTGCTCATGGGAGGATTAGTATAGAGAAAGATCACCACATTGTGATTTTCTGGTTACATGGTTCAATACAATGATGGCTTAAGGAAGTAAGAGCCAATTTTAGCACTGCCATTATGGAGCTGTATACATCATCAATAGGCTGTTAGAAAAGCTGTGACTGATAGGAATTTCCCCACTACAAAAGTTCCTTCCATCACACATCCACTAGGTGGGTCGCACAGAATGACTTCTGAGGAATGTGATTGATTCCTCACCTTTTACTTTCTGAGATATTTCTTATATGCAAGCTAAGTTTATAAAGTAATAGATAGATTTCGCAAAAGCCTTCTACAATTAGCCTCACTTCTCCATAACCACATTTTATGTATCTATTTCCTAGCACATGGAGAGTGTATTTTGGATACATAATTGTATCTGCTGTCCTAAGGACAGAACATAGGTTTTTATCTGTATAAAGTGCATTTTTCAAAGTGCATGATAGTGGATGGGAAACACAGGTAAGTGAATAAAAGAACAAATGTACCAATGCCTATGTATACTTCCCTATACTTCATTCTAAGTAGTGGTACAAGCTAACTGTTCTCTTACTACAAAAGGTAACCCCCCATTTTCCTAAATTAAAGTCTTACCTTAGTAATGTGATATGAAGACCTTCTGCAGTCTGGCCCCAATCACCCTCTCATGCACGATGGTGATTTCTGATCCTTGCATCCACCACCCAACACTTGTGCCAAACTGGGGCAAGATCTCTCCATCGAGGCAGACGCGTTTCTACCTTTCTGTCTTTGCTCACACTAGCATCACTCTCCTCATGTCCCTTGTTTTCCTAGAGTTTTATGGCATGTAATAATAACAGAAATAACAATCAGAAGTAGCCATAGTAGCAGAGGGTGCAGAACTGATATCTGTATAGTTGGTGTAGTTAGGTATGGAACATAGGTTGTGCCCAGATGCTAGCATTTGATCCAGCTTTCAGAATTCCAAGTTCTGTGAACAAAGATGGATGGCTTAATCTCTCTGTGGGCCTCGGTATCCTTGTTTTTTGTTTGTTTGTTGTTTGCTTGTATTTGTGGGGGGGCACAAGAGTTTTAACCTAGGTCTTCATTCTGATCTGTAGTACTGCAGCCATTTATTGTTTTATTTTATTTTTTCATTTTGACACTGGCTTGTGTTATCTCACTAAGTCATCCAGGCTGAGCTCAAACATGTGAACTTCTTGCCTCAGTGTCCCAGAGTGCTGGATTACAGGCAGGTGCCACTCAATGCAATTCGGTATCCTCATCTTTCAGAATTATTGTGAAGATTAAGTGAGCCGACACATGTAAGGAGGGCTTAGAATATAATAAGTATTCAATGGAACTAGCTTTGATTCCAGAGCTTTGACTACTGATGAGGAAACTAAGGCTTAAGTGCTAATTAGCACAGTGAGGCTCAGAGTAAACCAGGTCATTACTTAACCCAAATTCACACAGCATGGAAGTAGCTGGATTGTAATTCAAATCCAGATATTTAGATTCCAGAGTTTGTCTCTCCACTATGATTTTACTTATCCCTGAAGGCCACTAAAGTTTCAGCTCATCTGTCAAGCTTTTCTCAGCCTCCACAATCTTCAATGTTCTATTGCATTTATTAAGCCAGTGTTGGATTGAAACATTATGAATGCTTATTAGGTACTGAACATCTAACAAAACTGCATTAATATATTTGATATTTATAATCTGGTATTTCTATTTCTCTTATGCCGTTATTAAAATGATTTCAGTGGTATTTGAGGGACAGATATTAATTTCTCCTGCATTCTTTCACACACCTACTGTGCACACACCAAAGTTTTAGCTATAATAAGTGCTTGTCAGAAGCCTTGTTCTCCTTTTGGGTGATAGCAGTAATGATGTCTTCACTAGTGAAGGTACTATAAGTACAGATAATGATTTAGTTTGTACATAATCTGGGTGAGGCAAGGCTTAGGGGTGTCACAAAAAGATAAAGTGAAAGCCATTTTGGTAGAAAGATCCACCATTAGACTGAGAACTGGGGTTTTGGGGCTCAGAACCCTGCTTTTTTATTGTTTTTATCACAATGCTCTATGTATGATCACAGTGGGAGAAGTCCATTCACTTCTGTCCCCATTACAATAATCTGTGAAAACTTTTTGGCACTATTGGACTGACTGATCTCACAATGGTGTAAAGATCAACTAAGGTAATGTTTCTGAAGGAGTTCCCCAAATGTCCATGCGCCCCTGGTACCTGCAAAGGGTTTGTCTCCACTAAGAGCTGCTTGATCTCAAATCATGAACACCACTGTAGCATATATTTTCTTCATAAAATGCATTCAATTACAACTATAAATTTTAAGTTGCTTCTTTAAAACCTTAATTAAAATTACTGGGCGTGCAACAATAAAAGGCAAACAACAAAGCTGCCTTGAGCTGTGATTAATGGCTAGTCCATCAGGTTTGCTCACAAATAATCCACAGTGTGCTCCAAGGACCACACAGAATGTCCCTCACCAGACCTGCTGAGTAGAAACGGGAGTTCCTTGTGCGGTTTTGTGGTGCTATGTGTACACAGACATCTGATAACCAATGCTTCAGTCACCCTCTGCGTCAGCCTTCACTGATAGCTGATTTGAAATCACCCTTAAACAAAACGAGCTATTATTACATGAGATATCCCAGATCCCATGCAAAATGCCAAAGCTCCAAATACTGAGTCTCAAAAGGCAGAGCTAATGGGCTCTATACCCAAAATGCTCTGTCGATGCAAAAACCGGGCCTATTCAAATATCCTGCTTATCAAGGAATGCTGCATGATAATGGAGAACATGCTTAGGTTCAAAGATTTTTAAAAAATTATACCCAGCTTGAAACAATTCATCTACTGGCACCTATAAGGAGGTAAAGAAGAAAATGCAATGAGCTCATGGAGCATGTGTAGACAGCCAATTTCCTCTTCAAAAGAAATAAATAAATAAACCTATTTCCCCCAATGAAGAAACTCATGGAGAATTTCAGTGAGTTATTAGCATAGTGAAACCACAGGGGCTCTGCTTTTACACATGGATGAACTCTGAAGGGGTTCATACCCAGAAGTTTGAGAAAGAGAGTGAAGAAATCTATATCTTCCATTCAAGTAATAAATAACTCACAAGTTTTGCGCCACAACGACTGTCAAATATCTATTTCCCATACAACTCTGGAACATGAAGCCTCATTGCCCTTTCACCAAAGCAGAAATTCTATTTTCTCAATATAGTTCACTGAGAAACAGAACAGGGACCAAAATAAAATTATAAATATTCTCTCTAATTTAATTCTTTTTTAAAAGCATGTTTATATGAAGTCCCAATGGGTAGTTAAGACTGATCAAGTCAACAGGAGCGATTGAAATGGAGTACCGAGGCAATTATCCACATAATTTGATACAATTTGCTTCTACCTGAATTGTAATTTAGACAGTACCAGAAATGAGAGTTCCAGGAGCACATGGAATTTTGTCATTTTGTTCTCTAATATACTCAAAAGTCCTTGAAAGCAAAAATTTTGTTCTATTTCATATCAATCTCTAAAAATAAATTGAGTCACAATAGGTTCTTAATAAATATTCTCTGAATAAATGCATTTCTAAATTCCTTTTGTGATGACTGTCAACTTGATTGGCTTGAGAGATGCCTAGAAGATTAATAAAACACACTTCTGGGTTTATCTATACAGGCCTTGGGGCATGATCTTATATCTAGTCCTTAACTCCTTCATCTCTGTTTTTCCCTTGCTGCTTTGCTTCCTGGCTGCCATGAGCTGAGCATCTTTTCTCTGCCATGCCATTCCGCTATGATGTTTGTGCCTTGAAGTCAGACAATTATAGACTGAAGCTTCTGAAACCATGAGTCAAAATAAACTACTCTGCCTTCAAGTTGTGCATGTAAGGTATTTGATCATAGTAAGGAAAAGCTACCTACTACACCTTGAATTTCTAGTATTCTTATGGAAAAATGTACTATCTAGAGATACATCATAGATCACAAGATTTTCATAAGCCAAAACTGCAGACAAATAATTGATCTGTGTACTGACCCTTTACAATTGTCTTTTTCTTTCACTGGCTTTCTGATTACTAGACTGAAACTGTTCTATCAAGAGTTTAATTTCATGGAAGGCATGAAATAAGTGGAAGAATACAGATACTAAATTTAGTCCAATCTGGGTATAATTTCTAACTCTGATACCAAGTAAAAAAGCTTGGATGAGTCATTCACCACTGAAGTACCTAATCTTTAAGAAACAATAACAACATCTTCTTTGAATGAATGTAGAAATGTTATGTAAAAATAGATGAGCAAGTGTAGCCTCAAACTCACCTGTCAGTTATTACCACTCCCTAAAGTTCTTTGTGTAAATACAAATAAGCTCAGTCCTAGCTAATATTGCTGAAGATCTGGCAACTGCCTCTAGCCTTAGAAAATGGTGCATGTTGGAAAGAATTATAAGTGCAGAAAAACAATGAAAGTTATTAAATATGGGCAAGGAGAAAAGATTTTACTGAAGGCAATAAGGTTTGTCTTTCTACCTAAAAATTAATTAATCCAACTTTACAAGGAATTCATGAGGTTGTGAGACTTCAAATATCCTAACCATCCTCAAAGATTTGCTCTTATCCTTTCTCCTTTTCTACTTAGTTTTCATTGCCTTTTCATCTGAACTTTATTTGTAGCATTGTAAAAAAGGGATTTGGAAGATGAATCAATCTCAGGAGGGGGATCTTATGACAACAAACTTTCTACAAAATTCCACAAAATAAAGGCTACCTTGTACTTGAAATTAAAACCATGTGTGTGCCTGGCATTTAACCTTTCTGGCATGACTAACATGATCACAACCTGGTTGAAACTGGATACTGAGTATAACAACTGTACTTTGAGCAAAATATGAAATCATTCACAATTCATTTATCCATTTACTCATCCAGTGAACATTCCTTGAGTATTTATTATGTACCTAGATCTTTGCTGAGTGCTGATGATATAGGATCTATTAAGACCTTTCTTTAAAAAGCTGGCCAGACAACTAACCAATCACAATACATAGTATTTTATAGTAGAGTTAAGCTTGGAAAATTATGAAAATATAAAAGGAGGTTCTCAAAATCAGAATCAATCTGTTCCAGCTTGGAATGTTAAATTTTAAATGGGATAGTCTTAATCTACATTTAAGAAGAAAAATTTTAAATTGGGGATGTTACCAAAGGCAATTAATTTCTGCCAATTAATTTGCAACAGACCAGGGATCCTGTCCTTCTCTATTTATCTCTCCTTGTATTTTTGCACTTCCCACAAGAAGAAACTTAGAGTACTTTACCACTGACCAACATTACTGAACTCCCAGTGGCAGTGAAAAACTCTAGAAATGCCTGAGGTTTTTTGGTAAACATCCTACCCAGGTTTATGGAACCGAAGACTCCACCTTTTGGCTTACCAAGTAGCTTGTGGAAATAAGGGCCATTTATCATTCACTTAGGACCCACACTGAACACATGATCTTTCCCCACAAATCTGGACAGAATACTGGTTCCCTGTAATTATGAAAGGAACAGAGTGTTACAGTTAAGGTATTTGCAAAGACGCTCTTTACCAAGCTACTATATAAAGTTTTTTGGGGCAGTACAGAGTCTCTCTCATTCTATTTTTTGCCTCCCCAGTACTTATACCAGCTCAGTATTTACTGAAGGAATTGATGAACACATCATCTATCTACATTTAGTAACGAGTTCACTGAATTCAGGCCATGGTGAAAATTCTAGAACACTCTTCAAAGTTCTAGAACTATACTTTCCCCAAATTTCACACAACTTGGTTAGCACTCCCTCTGCTGGTGAATGCAGTCAAATCCCCGTAATTTAGAACATTTGTTGAGAAAAAAAAAAAAAAAAAAAGCATGTTTCCAAGTTTTAAAAAAAAAAATCTAAAATGGACGGAATTTCCTGAGGGAGCATTAAAACTTCATCTTTAAGAGATCATTGCTTTGTGCAAAGAAACACTATAAAAAAGAGTGAACCTTATCATCGGTTTCACTGCAGTTGAGCATAGAAGTAAAGAGCAGAGATTGAGAAATCTCCTGGGCTGAGAGAGAAGAATGACTAATGAACTAGAAGATATCTGGGGTGCGTGATCCTTAATTGTACATTTCATTGCTTTTACTACTTTTACTATTTTCTATTACAACTTTATAGCTGGCTGTGTTTTCCAAGAGCCAATACTTGGCAGTAAGACTTAAAGAAAATAAAAAGAGCCTCTCTACTTCTTTAGAAACTTTTCGCCCTTTAATAGATTTTGTCTTTCCTCCCCTGAAGCAGCAGTTCTTTCGAAAGCAAGTACACTAAATTTATTTCAGAAATGAGTAGGGAATTTTAATATCTCACACTCTCCCCTTACTTTCTTAAGCATTTTTCTTCCTTATATTTCAATATAAGGCAATATCATGACTCATAAGATTGATACCTAATTATTACAAGTGAAATAATTGCAAGTAATGGAGATATATTTCACTCTCAGAGCATTGAGGAAATTCAAGCATTTTACATGTTATAAATGGTTATTATTTTCATTATTATTATTATATGTTATAAATGGTTATTGGCTTTGAAAAGTACAAAATTTAGTGGTTTTTCCTTCAATTTAGGACGTCCTAAGTTAGACAAAACCAGTTAAAGTACAAAAGCTCACACAGAACAATTATACTCATGCAAAATTAAATAAAACAGAAAATAAGGAAGGTCATTAACATTCACTTAGTATTTAATATATATGAAGGATTATAATACTATATATATATTTTTTTTTTATATATATACACACACACACATATGCATTTATTTTCATGGAAACCCTATGAGGTAAATATTTATACCTTTATTTTACAAAAGAGAGAGTAGGCTCAGAGAGTCTACGTAATTTATCTAAGGTCACACAACCAAGAAATAACTGAACCAGGATGAGAATTCAGGTGTGTTGGACTTTGATGTCTTTCAATGGTGATTAAGGAAGTATTAGCATAGAATTCTAAAGAAAGAATGAATTATAGATGTTCCTTCATTTTCATTACTAGGGAAACTGAGGCCAAGAAGATCTTAACAGTTATCATTTGGTATCAGATTTGGAAGAGATCCATCCTGCTAAATTCTTGGTGTAAAACCTGAGTAGACTCTTTGCTGCACGTATTTGATATTGCAGATGAAATTTTTTAAGGATCAAAGTAATCTTGGTGAATGATCCAATTTTGTCTTGACAAACATCAGCTGTGTCCACACATGGTGCATGAACAGACTTTAAATAGCACCAAGTTGGTAAGCAGATGTACTCAAATGATCTGCTTTGCTATTAAACACAAAGGTGTGATGTACCCTAGCATAGGTGGTCAAGGCAAACCTTACATCCTAGTCTTATTCTGAGGAGGTACTTAGCACCATGCCCCCTTAGTATACATGCAGGATTGGTTCCAGGCCACACACAGACAGCAAATTACACAGATATTCAGGCCCTTATATAAAATGGTGCAGTATCTGTATATAATGTGTACAATTCTTCCAGCTACTTTAGCCTCTAGATTATTTATACTATCTAATAATAATTGTTATCTGTACTGCTCAGGAAATGAAGACAAGGAAAAACTATCTGTACATGTTTAATTAAGGTGTAATACTTTTGCAACACTTTTGATCCTAAATTGATTCAACCCATGGATGTGAAACCCACTGATTCAGAGGTCCAGGTGTATCTTATTACACTATTCTGAACCCTACATTAAAAATATATGCTAGTGGGCCAAGGCTTTGGCTCAGTGGTTCTGCTGCTGCCTTGCAAGTGCAAGGACACAAGTTCAGTCCTCAGTACTGAAAAAAAAATTTATGTGTGTGTGTGTGTGTGTGTGTGTGTATGCTGATTAAACTTTTAACAAAAGTCATAAGAAATTTCTATGTCATTTGAACCTACCCATCACGTTCATAAGGGAAACTTGAGACTTGGACAAGTTAAATACTTCACCCTGAAAGGCCCAGTCTTTGAATGTAAGCCTAGGACTCTTTTGGCTACTCTTACTACTAACTAGGAAATTATAACTGAAGGTAAAAGATTCTCACAGTTCACCCCAAAATAGCACCATTGAGCACTGCACCTCTTCATACAAAGTAATAAAGTTAGCAAAGGGGCACAAAGGGTTGACATTGGAACAGATGCCCTAGCCTTTCTTTTCTTTTCATCTGGGGACCGAATTCTTTGGGAGGACATTTTTTTTCCTTAAGGAATGTGAGGTACAAGGGATGTCATCATCCGCAAAGGATAGGATAAATTTAAAAAGATACCTAAACCATTATGTGAAGAGGTAAAGCTTTCTCCTGTAAATATTTGATGACACTATCACATCATTCTTCCTTCCACACAGATGACCACAATATGGGGTCTTTCTTTGAGGAAAACTCACCTTGCCTGTCCTCTCTTGGCCAATAAATACCTACTTTTTCAACAACTCTCTGCTCCATCGTGGCTGCCTCACAGAAGTCTCTTCTGTCCCTCTGGGATAAGCCAAACCTCACTTTTATAACCTTTTCTGGCACTGTGTACTTCTCCTTATCACTCATCGTGATTATAAATGTACATTTCTGCATGTGTGATTTATAGACTAAAGTTAGTCAGTGCTGTTTGATAGTGTCCATAAACACAGACCCACCATTGCTTCTCCGTAATATGTGTTATATGCCAAATGCCTATAAATGTATATTCAATGACATAATAAGTAAATAAATGAGCCAAGAGCAAGAAAGAAGACCCAGATGTATATCCGTGTATCCTGGGATCAGACATAGAGATAATTGGGGAACTTTGAGCCCTCCCAGTGTTGAAGTTCCCTGAATGGATGCAATGAGCTATTTTATTATTGTTGTTATCCTTACCATTGTTTGCTATTATTCTGGACATGGTTTGAGCCTGAGTTTTGTTTGATATAGAGAGGAGATTAAGGAGGAACTTTGGATAAGAAAAAAATAAATAAATAGGAAATTATTTGATGTAATGCTCTGCTTTCTACCCTAATAAATCAATAGGTGGTTTGTCAAAACACTGAAGCATTCTTCACGGAATGCATTTCTTACCATTTCCCAGGAACAAAAGATCTACAGAGTATACTTCCAATTTACTCTTTGAATCCTTTAAATAGTATAAGACTTTGAACTCTCAAAGAATTTTCACAATCCAATTTGCTTTCATCATCATGCCCTATACCCAGTTTTTAAACATTTCATTCTCAATGCTATTGTATTACAGTTCACAACAGAAATGTTTAATTCCCCCAAACACCTGTTTTTGCTCAAACAAAACAAAAACCATCAATACAGTTCAAGTTCAGTAAATCCTATGTGCAATCCCCATTATTTTCATTGGGAAATAATAACAATTCCTGAACCTGAGAATTGAATACTCCATTCCACTTCTGTAAAGATTTTCATCAGCAAATCCCAGAGCATTCAAGTAGACAATGATGAGATTAGAGTCTGCTAAAACTATTGTATTTTTTAAGCTATCAGATAGCACTCTTTTGACAATCTCCATGTTCCAAAACCTAATGAAGTTATGGCCAGGATATATGCAAATTAAACTCCCATGAGAAAAACTGTGTTGTCTACCTCATCCTAAGCCCTTGTGTGGAAATGGTTCATTTCTGCTCTGCGGCTTGGGGTGGCTAATTATTACTGGAAAGGGGAGAGCCGATAGTCAGAGAGGAAATGCAGGTGGAGGAAATGGGCACCTGGAAAAGCAGAGTCAACAGAGATAAGAGGTGCGCTTGCCTGCAGAGATGGAGAGAGGGGAAAGTCAAAGTCGCCCCAGCTTATCTTCCAGCTGTAAAATCTGTCCCGGATCAGATGAAAAACATCATTAATTTCACTGTAATTAAATATCATTAATAGGATGCTCAGGAGTGTGTGCTTCTTAGAGATAATGCGCGCCCTGGGCACGGCCTATAGGGAGGAGGCATCTCAGGATTGCTGGCTCTGAGCTCCCTCACAGAAGTAGGGAAAGTGAAAGTTGTGCGCTTAGTTAACTTTGTTTATTGACTCCACAGCTCTTCTGACAACAGTACCACCTACAATAAAAAAAAAAAAAAAGACCCGAAAAGCTGTTGTGTGGCAGCCGTAAAATTTATCTTTGCTGAATCAATACCAAGAATCACATTTCCTAAAACCAACTCAGGCAACCAGTTCTCCTTAACAACAACCCCTCTGGATGAGTACGTGGGAGGAATGCCTCTATACGTGGAAAAGCTTCTGATGGGTTTTCGCTTCTAGCCAGCATATAGAGTCACACGCAGTGAAAGCATCTGTGGGTCAAACACTCATATGCCTGTGAAAGGAGTGATGATTGGGAATTTGCTCTTCTTCTACTGAGAGTGTGGGAATCAACAATAGCTCCTTGGGCAGGGTAGACACATAGACTGGAAGGGCAGTTGTGCTCTCTCTCTTCCTCCTCCTCTCCCTCCCTCTCCCCCGCCACCTCCCTCTCTCTTCCCCCATCTCTTCCTCCCCCAAATAAATAAATTCAAGAAAATTAACTGTGGATCTGACACTGTTGCACTCTACTCTCTGGAATATTACTTATCATCTCTTTACTCCTACATTTCATTTTTTTCACAGTAAACTTAAAACCAAGAGATCCTTTGAGATTCCCTCTGCGAGTCTACTTTAGTCACCCTTCTTCTCAGTTCTGTTGGAATCCTGCAACCCCTTCTGTGAGATCACTTGCCATGTGTGGACTACAAAGTTTTGTACATCACTGCTCAGCACTATATACTAGGAGTAGAGCAGTCAGTCCTATTTCTCTTTGTATTATTAGCATTGAAAACAGTGCAGGGCATCTGGCAGTGATTGAACAAACAAGGAAGGGAGGAGGAAGGATAGGAGAGAGGGAGAAAGGAAGGCAGGTAGGAAGAAAGAACAAGATGTTTGTGTGACTTGAACACATTTTTATACCAGTGGACCTCAGTTTCCTCGTTTGCAAAGTGATGAGTGGCTACGTCCAACTCTGGAGAGCAGCCTTCTGTGCTTTTAGACTTGGAGCTTACTGAGACACAGTATTAGGGCAAAAAGAAGCAGTTAAAGGAAATATTTTAGATAAGAAACAGGCTTTAAGAATAATCTAATCAGCAGAATGCATCTCAAAATATGCACAGAGCTCTAAGCCACTATCTTGAACAGTTGGGAAGTAGCATGCTCAGCAGTGAAGCGAATCTCTAGGGACTTGGCCAATATGAACTCACAGATGTTCCCCTTGAAGTCAGCTGAAGAATTTCCTTCATAGCCATGTTTAACTAGAGTCCTCAGTTCACCTCCAGGGCACAACCCACTCACAGTCAGCTCCTGCATCCGTGCTTTCCAGAGAAGAGAGAGAGGGAGATGGAGACAGAGAGAGACAGAGAGAGAGACAGAGAGACAGAGAGAGAGAAAGAGAGACAGAGAGAGACAGAGAGACTTCTCACAGAATACAACCCATATCTATGTCCCAAGAGTTGCTGACTTTTCTCTTTCTAAATAAAAGTCATAATTTCAAGTAACAATGCCAGCACACAAGATTTGGTCATTATTTTCACTTACCAATCTTCTACCAAGCCTAAAACATTCTAGTGCCATCCCCTGGTCAAAGGCCATAGAGATTAGAAGAGTCATGAGATTTCCTGGGAAGGGAATATTTTAATAGGGATGGGGAGACTGGAGGAGGTAAGAAGAAATCAATGGTGTGTTGAATGTTGAGTCTGCAGCAAAATCTTTAAGCACAATATGCCATTAATTTTAAGCCTCATAAGATCCCTTCCAGCCAGGTACCATCAGTATTTTACAAAGAAGAAGCAATGGAAGCAAAAAGATTTCAAGATAAACTGCTCAGGTCATCCAGCACGTAAATGACAGAGCAGAAACTGAGCCCGGGCTGGGGGTAGTGCAGCTGCTCACCTCCACCTCACCTGCTTCTTTGGTTGCTCCAGAAAGCCCCACTGTAGAGGCAAGGGCTGTGAAGGGGCAGGTGAGGGACCCTCAGATCTTGGAGGCCTGGGGAATCCAGAGCCTTTAGGCCCATCATCTCAGTCACAGGCATTTTCATCAGATTAGCCTGGTGCTGCAGACACAGAGGGCAGGGCATTTGCATTTGCTTTGGGTACCATGATGTGACAAAGTTTGGAAAACAGTGTTATAGCGCAGTCCTCTATCATCGTACACATGTATGTTCTGGTCACATGAATTATAGAATTACAACACAATAAACTTCCCAAGAAACTAGAGTTTCTGATTACACCTATGCAGACATATTCCTGATGGATTCCTCTCTGAAAAAATATCTTCCCCTTTTTTCTACACCAGGTAAATCCCTACCTATTTCAAAACAATTGAAATTTGATGAAAAGAAGTCTGGATTCTTTTTCTCCCATGCACAAACACAAATATCTCCTTTAAGGTTTTATTACAGGTTTATATGACTGTCTCCTCCAATTGACGCACACAGAAAGTGTGCTTACTCAGTAAAGATATGTTGGATGAGTGAATGTTTGCAATGTGGAGGTAAAACCACAGTAGTTATTTAGCATCACTAGCAGCTGATGAAAGGGTAAGTAAACAAGTGTTTCTGGGCCGGCTCTGGCCTATGGTCTGCTTTTGTAGCAAGAAACTCAGAATAGTTTTTTATATTTTTAAAGAGTCGTTCAAAAAAATTACCAGGAATATGTGACAGATACCATATACAAGCATAAAACATTCGATATGGCCCTAAACAAAAAAAATATTTCCAAACCCTCAGTAGCTAAACTGATCAATCAAGATTAACTGAAGAAAATATTGTGTTAAAAAAACGGGAGTGTGAAATCAGAAGAAAATGGCTAAAGGGGAAGTGGGACGGGGAGGGGAAAGGAAATAAGGGGAAAGAAAAATGTGAAAAAATGGAAACAAATAGGGAAGTTCCGTATTTGTAAATAGAAAAGGGTGAAGGGGGTGAAGGGAGGGCAGGGTATGGGCAAAAAACAAGAACCAAGATATGTTATATAAATGTACAAGATCCCAATGATAAATGTAACTGTATTGTTTGCTTTGAATGTACCAATAAACTTAATGGGGAAAAAAAAATGAGCCAAAGGGCCAGGGATTTTGTTCAGTGGCGCCACACCTGAGTTCTATCCCTGGTACCAGAAAAAAAAAAAGTGAACCAAAAATTATTGTAATTATAATAGCAAAATTAACCAAAGTCAGTAAGTTAAACAAATACCTGTAACTTTTAATCATAGTCTGTAAACTATCTAGGAAATATCTACTAATTCAAGCTGAAAACCAAGCAAACATTTATTTAGTCCTGTTTTCCATGCTGTGTTAAACATTTTGTAGGAACCTAAGTACTATATATTTTCATATTTACCTTCCATGCTTGTAAATATGTTAATCATTCATTTTTTCTATGCGTTTGGATTGTTGCAGGAATTTTTAAGACAATATTTCTACATTAAACCATAAGATGAGAGTTACATACTAAATAAAGAAGCTGCCTTCATTTCCAAACTACAACAGAATGCCTTTTTGGAACACCTTTCTCAGTATCACAGAAGTTTAAACCACACCTCAGAACCCTATGTTAATACAGATATATTCTACATGGTGAAATTTAATGTTTAAATCCAGTCATATAATAGGATGATTTGGGAACATGTTTATAAAGTAAAATTTGTATTTTGATCAAATGTTTATTGCCTAGGTTAATTGAATACTCACATTTCTCTTTATACTGAAAGATCAGCCTATTTAACAAGAAATGATAAAGAATTTATAAGATGTAAAGAAATAAAGAAAGTGTACACAGTGCTGTAGTGGTTAGTGTTTAACCCATTTATACTGAAGGTAGCAATTTTTTTTACATAAAGTGCTTATATGTTACCTAGAAAAATTCAAGGAAAAGGTATTCTAAGGGGAAAAAGTTTATTTTGTCCCATTGTGGCATTCCAAAAATGGAACATGAGGCAAAAAGGGTTAACAACTACCTCTTTGATGAAAACCACTGGATTTGTATCATTGGCCCATATTCATGGTGTAAATATTTCTAGCAAGGCCACTTTCCAGTGCCCAGGGAGATGTCCTTGGACATCGAGTTAGAAAGAGTCTGCAAAATTGATTCTCCCGATCCAATGTAAGCTGACTCCAGTGTACTAATGAATGCACAGAGCTTCAAATTCCCCCTTTTTTTCCCTCATTGAGTTTACTGGTACATTTTAGGGATACAGCACAGTTACATTCATGATTGGGATCTTGTACCTTTACATGACAGGTCTTGATTCTCATTTTTTCCCTTATCCCTGCCCTCCCTTCACCCCCTCTTTCCCTCCCCATTTACAAACACTTTACTTCCATTTTTTTCATTTCATCATATTTTTTTTCTTTTCCCTTATTTCCTTTCCCCTACACTTCCCACTTCCCCTACAACTTTAGCCCTTTTCTTCCTATTTCACATTGTCAATTATACCATTAGGATCTTATGTACAATTATAGTTTTTCATACCAGAGAAACTATTTGGTATTTACATGTGTGACTTATTTATTTCACTTGAGAGTATATCCTCAATATGCATCCATTTTCCTATGAATGACTCTAATTTCTCATTCTTTATGACTGAGTAGTATTCTGTTTTATAGAAGAATCACCCATTTTCTTTTGCATGGTGGTTTTGGCAATGAAGCTGTCCCACCCTTACCTTGAGAATCATAAGAGCTAAGATTGGTCCAATAGATTCTCTCTTCCAAGAATTTAAATCTTGACTAGGGCACAAATGAATACTAAATGTTTTGAAATATCCTTATCTTTTCTTGCTCTCCAGACCTAACCCTCATCCCAGTGTCAGGATCTAATTTACACACTTTATGAAATTGTGTTCTTCCATTTGTTTCCATGATCAAACAAACCTCCTTAAATCTTTGCAATATTTTTAAAATTTTTACATAACATGACCAGGATCGGTCTCTAAATTAAGCAAACACTAAAGCAAAAGATTGGGTATATTTTAATGTATGATATGGTGCATTATAAAGAGTTGTTTCACAACACTCTTCCCTCAAACTCATTTTGAGTCTTATGGGGGAGGGGAACTGCATTAGAAGTCAGATGTAATTTACTTACAAAGACATAAGCTGACACACCTTTCCCACCTTTTCTCATTATGACAATTAATTATCTCTAATATTAACAGAGAGTGGTTTGGGTGGTAGAAGAGTTCTATATGAGGGCCAAAGCTAAGCTGTTTTAACAAAGGAACTTAGTAATATGGGTGCTTGGAGAAAAAAAAAATAGACCTTTTTTTTTTCCTCTGTCACATAACAGACCCTCTATGAGTCATCCAGTCAGTGAGCTAACTGAGCTCTCCTACCTTCTTGGTCATTCAGTGTCCATGTTCCTACCATCTTGCTGCTGCACCTTTCTTTAGCTATACTTCATCTGTATGTTTGACATTAGGTTTCTATCCTATGCAGTTTCCAGTCAATAGGAAACAGAGAACAGAGAAGAGCCACACTCACACTCCAACGCAAGAATTTTGCCACATTAAAAATAAATAAATGAGTAAAAACTAGAATTGCATGGCTTTCACAGATCCAACTAAAACCCAGTTATCGTGAAACAGAAAGGAAGGATTATGAGGAAAATCATCTATCCTTCCAACAAAAGCCATTCAGAATCATTTATTGCTACAGTTTTTAACAAAGACCATAGGTACAGATGGTGAAGGTGAAATGTGTTCTCAAAAATTAAAATAAAAACAGTTCCACACTCCATGTTTTCCATGTAATAAGTGTATTTCAGTCAACAATTTTAAACCTAGAACATCTTCAATACATGAATAATAAATCATAAGGAATTTGCTAGTAATCATCAATGTCTTAAAAGTTGAAGATTACTTTTTGAAAAAATAAGGCCAATTCAAGATTATTTCTACAGTAGCATTTACTAACTTCCATTATTCAAGTAGTGCTATCCGATTTTCCCATGTATATAGTTATTGTAGCATGACTGCATTATCATGTACTATGAGATATATCCTTTATGTTATTTTCTTAAATATTTGCTTTAAATGGAGTGATTTCTTGACTTAAATAAATTTACTTATGAAGGGATCTTTATAGCTCCACTATAAATGGAAAATCACTATCACTTGACAGTTTTAAGATAAACTTAGACATAAATAAGCTTGCCAGACAATGTTGTGAAGTTGTAGCTATTCAGTGAACTCTGAAGCAGAGCTGGAGTTTTGCTCTATTCAAAGGGAAGACAGTAAGAGTTGAGGTGGTTTAAAGATATACAGTAAAGTAAGTCTCCTGGATGTAATCTAAAGAATTGAAAGAATTTAAACAGTATTAAGTGACTACTGGCATTTGTATAATTTGATTTCTGTCAGTGAATCAAAGATCACTCCTTAGAGAACCCTGCTTTATAGAAAATGCCACTTGTACTCAATTGCCTATGATTTGCCTATGATTTTTAGAGAGAGAGAGAGAGAGAGAGAGAGAGAGAGAGAGAGAGGGAGGGAGGAAGAGAGAGGGAAGTTGAAATCGCAACCAGCACATTGAGAAGTTCTAATCATCTTGCAAAGTCACGGGCTTTGAACACCATCATTCATGTGTGTCCAGGTATAGAAATGCTGTCCTAATTCCTGCTATTGTCCCAGAGCCATGAACTGGAAAAACTATGTCACAAAAGATTAGCCATCCATACATGTGGGCATCAAGTCCAAACCATCTTCCCCTCCCTGGTTTTGTTTATTTGAATGGAGTTGACATCCTGCCTTCAGAGAGCTGTTTTCCAGGACCAGATCTCTTCATGTGCTCTTTAGAATGTTTGTGTCAGATGCTGCCTCAAACGTTTTAATCAACCAAACACTCCTCTAACGAAGGGAAGTTGATTTGAATATCTGGTTTGCAAACTTAACCTACAATTATGCTGACTATCTGACTGCCTTTGATATCCCTAAGCACATATTGCACTCTAGGAAAACAGTTTCCTTTCAGAAGCCGACAGTTGTGAAGCATGAAAATAGTTGTGCCAGCCGAGCAGCCCATTCAAGTGGCAACAGCTATTGCTAAAGTCATCATGGCAACAGAGAAGAAAGACTTCAGCTCTTCAGAAAATTGCAGAAATAGCTTTCCAAATGCATAGGCTAGGTGGTCAATTTATTAGTTTGGCAATACAGGCTTAACTTAAATATTTGGTTATTTGACAATGTGATGCATTCAGAGATATTTTTTTAAAACATAATGCTGATGATGGAGCTAAAAGGACAAAACTATTTATTGGACACCTGCTCTAGTCATAAGGCTGTGCAATTATGAATGCTAGCTCATTTATTTCTTCCAACTCTGAAGACTCGTATTGGGGAAAATGAAGATGTTTCATACAAATGTTGCATCCTAGTGATGAGCTAATCAGACAGAGTCTCTATACTTTGCAGTTTTCATCCAGTTTTGAACATCTATCATTTGCCCCCTGAACTGGTTATTTCCTCAACTGTTTCTCCTCATTCTGGAGGTACCTAGTATAGAAGGTCATACTAGGTCTATAACACACTCCTCCTTTCTCCTAGGATTCTCACGTCCCCAAGACTTCCCATTTACCATTGTTGAGAACTGTTGCCTCAAATTACTCTTCCTTAGGGTAGTCTGAAATATTCCTTAGGTAAGTTCTGCAAGCACACTGAGAACCACTTCAATACCTTCCCCTGAATGTCTTTCAGTGCCCCCAAATCTTCTGAGATTGCTTCTCACATTTGGAAAATGGAAAGGAACCTGTGCCAGACCATTTGTTTGGTTATGCTTTCTACCTTTCCCTGAATACAGCCCAAGTCTCCTAAGTGTGGGTCTGGCCAATCTATCTAAGGTAATTTTCTAGGCATCCCAGGGATGTATACTAGAGGATATCTCAACATGTCTTCCACCTTTAGAATTCTGTGATCCCAGAACACAGTCAGGAGAGAAACTGTCATTAATATATCAGGTAACAGAACCCAAATATCTCAGAACTTAAGAGAATCATATTAAAGCCTTTCAAGTACTATGCAAATGAGAAGAAATGACCTTATATGGGGAATAATTTTTAGGTACAGTTTTACACCAACATAAGCAAGGTTCAAAAAAACCAGAGCAATACTATACAGATCCTTAATTTACATTTAGAAAAATATAGTTAAACTTCCTCACACATGTGTATGTGTTTACTATATAGAACTAAATTGCCTGATAACAGAAGGCTTAAAGGATGGTAGCAGTGGGGAGGGGTTGTAAATGGGAAAATGTTGCATCAGTCTGGTTCTTTAATTACAAGCTGTTTGTGCTGTGAGTTGCATATCAATGTGTGTGTGTGTGTGTGTGTGTGTGTACAAGTTCATCCTAGATATTTGTAAATAAACTTGTGAGCAGGAAGAATAAAGATGGTTTTATTATCCCTCATAAATGAGTCTTGATTTGATTCTTTTTCCAAAATCAGAGCGATATAAAATTTCAGGGTTAGCGAGGGTGTACAGCCCTATTACTTACTCAATTATTGACTCCTTACAATGTCTTTGACACATTGCAAGTAGACCCCCACCTGAGTGTCTGGAGTTAAAGGAATTTCTGGAATAGTCTATGGGTTTGCAGCAGATGAGGGATGCTTCAGCTCCGCATCTTGTATTTCCTCTTCTGAAGGAAATCCCTTGGCTTTCCTTTGGGGAATTGTTCTTAGCCATTGTATGCTTTCTTAATGGGACAATCAGTCCAGGTGACTCTTTCTCTGTTAGCCACAGAGTGCCCACGTGATCCAAGCTATGACAATCTAAATCTGCCTCCCAGGGATTTAAATTCTGAGTGCTAGAAGGGAAGAGAGAAAAACAGTTGGAACCAATTTATCCCAATGACAGTACATTGAAGATCCTGATTTCCTGAAAGACCAGTTCCTTCAACTTTAATTTCAGATCTATGAGCCCTTGACACTTTCATAAATTCGATTTTTACCTAAAATTAGGCAAAGTCAATTTATATTAATCGCATCCAAAAAATTCTATCTGATACCCCACTGATCCTGTATTTATCCACCTTCGGAAATACAGACAGGCACAATCCCTCTATATTGTTATAGATCTTTTTACGTGTGAATATTTAGCACATGTCTCTTCAATCATCCTTCATTACTTAGTTTTTAAGAAGCCATCCTGCCTTTCCACAATTTCTGCTCTTTGTCACGAGTCTCCTTTTCCTCCTTCCCTGTTAAGTGTTCCTAAGAATATCTGAAACACAGGCTAGTAAATGTTTGTCTGATTTTTATTCCAGAACAATTGTATAGAATTTTGTAAATATTGTATGGAA
>NW_022900947.1:16302142-16338520 GCF_012274545.1 Fukomys damarensis | reverse complement strand
ATATATATATATATATTTAGGTAGGAAGGAGATATATACATATATATTTACACATGGTCATATAGTGTGTTGCAGCCAGAACACCCTATACCACAAAATTTAAGCCTTCTGCATATTCTTTCTTTTATGCT
Organism: Fukomys damarensis; assembly: GCF_012274545.1. NCBI lineage: Eukaryota > Metazoa > Chordata > Mammalia > Rodentia > Bathyergidae > Fukomys > Fukomys damarensis. Next base: position 16,338,389 of record NW_022900947.1, on the reverse strand, counting down.
TGGTGACTGAAATATCCCAAGTCTCCTTTATTTGGCTTGTACATTTCCTTCTACGGAACGCAACAGGGTGTCTCTGCTCCCGGCCATCCTTGGGGCCCCAGATGTTGGCATTACTCTCTGTGACCCACTGAAAGCACTTTCATTTCCTGCATACATTCAGTCATGTGTTTGGCTTCTTGAATTCTTCAGAAAATATAGACACATTTTGTCTGATAAACAGGATAAAGGGGGAAACTTCATAATTTCTTTCTTTGCTTAACACCACTGGTTTCCCCCTCCGCATAGATCTCTCACTCTGGCCTTTGGGACAAGTTAGGGTCACACCTAGCGTCTCCTCCTTCCAGCCAGTCTGTAGACCTTCCCTATGGTTCGTCCCATGCTGGGATGAGCCTCTCTCCACCACTAGGTCAGTTTGCTAACTATGACTGATTCTAGATAGGAATCATCATGATTTCAGGTCCTTTCACTTTTCTATTTGATCTTCTCTAAACAATCTCCAGTTGGTCTGCTATACTCAATTCCATAAACATGTGCTGAGTACCTACTATGTGCCAGGCTCTGTGGTATAAAATCGAACTGGACATAGATCCTGCCCTCCAGGGCAGATAGATACACAAGCAATATGGCAATGCAAAATGATGAATGTGCCATGCAACTGAGCCAGCACGTGGCGGCAGTGATTAAATCTGCCTGGGGAGCCTGAGGTTGGGAAAAGTGACCTTGAGCTAGCTTTGGAAAGATGAATAGGAATATACCAGGCAGACAAGGGGACATTTCAGGCCCTTAACAGCGGATGTGGCACTCCAGGTGTACAGAGAAAGGGGAATGATTTCTCTCTCCTATCCTCTATAATTGCAACCTATGATCATATTAGTCTTTTTTGGCAGTCACTACACACAGCTGGCTCACTGACAGCTAAAACCCCTATCTTTCTTGTGTTCTTTTGCCACATCGACCCTCATGGATGCCAGTGAGTCATTACTCTTTATCAGGAAAATAAAAGCAATCCTCACCTCTTTCATCTAACCTTCCTAGATCACTGTTTCTTGGGTTTGAAGAACACAGTACCAGCCTTGTCTCTTCTGTGCCCAGTGTGAGAATCCTGCAATCCATCAACCCCCACCCCCATCCGTCTCCTTCTCAGGCATGCTTCTGTCTGCAGGAGGCAGAAATCAGCTCTCCACAAGTTTCCTACAGGGTTTGATGCACTTTCTACCCAGCTGTTGTCCAGTGCTTTCTGAAACCAATCAAAGGGAAAGAAACCAAAAACATGTTTGCAAAAATCAAATTAAAGCTGAGCTCTGATGGAGTCTCAGCTATCTACACCCATGTGGGCTGCCTGCCAAGAATGTTTTTAATATAATAATCGCTCATCCATAGACCCATAATAATTGATATTTGCAATTCGATAATGCTTCTTAACAATTTTTTATTTGTTTCCAATCTCCCCACTTCCCTCCTCACCTCGTCCTCCCAACAACCTCCTGTGTCAGCACATTCATGGGTCTTAATGACCCTCTCAGCAGCTACTGATCAAAGTCAAATTTTAATTACGATTCTAATTTTGGAAGTTTGTTTCCTTTTAATCTGAACTTTTAGAAGGGAGTCAAATGTGTGCTTGCAACAGCTCTCAGGAAACACGTTGAGCCCTAGGTCTGTTTCATTGGAGGAGCTGAACTGGCTTTGAGCTTCATGCTTCCTACCAACTTGTATCTATCTGCCAGGTGATTTCACCTACAGAAGCCAAGTGCATCACTCACAACTGCAGGCCCGCCTGAGAGACTGGCAAAGTGAAAGCAAGAAGCAGCTGCGTGACCACAGAACTTTGCTCCCAACATTTCAGAATGGCTGCTTTTCTCCAAAGTTCTATTGTTTCTGCAATTTAGGCAGAGCCCACTTCAAGTCTGCTCTGTACCTCTGCAATAATCCCGTTATCCCTGCAAGAACATTTGACTTTTTAAGCCTTTGGTAATCCCACTCATAGGAACATTATCTTACTTTACGGTCCCAATAATCCTATTGTGCACTCTTATTATCGCCATTTCGTAAATAAGAAAACTGAGTCTCAGACAAGTGAAAATGTGCTCAGCCAACTAGCTATTTAGTAAAATAGTAAAAATTTGAAGGTCTAGCCTATTACAGCACACCACAAGATTTATCGTCCTCCTATGTGCACAAAAAGAATCTCAATTTGAAAGTAAGCCTGCACAAAAAAGGAATTCCATCTCTTAATACTTTGACTCTCTTCATGAACACAAATTCATTTAATAAATATTTTTGGTCTAAGTAACTCCTGCCCAGAACACACAGAAATGTATTTAGAGACTTGATCAGGAGGAGGAATAAGTGACTTTTTAAAAATTATGTTTCAGCTCTTTAACATCTTCTTCAGAAACTTGGCTCTTCAAAAGGACGACCAAGGTGATATCTCTATAGCACCAAAACTTTTCAACTGAAGGAGAAAAATAAAGACTTATGCACCCACGTATCGTCATTAGCCAGCATTTATTAAGACCATACACATGGGAAGTACCATCCTTGGCATCAAAGAGGTTATGAGGATAAAAATAATTGCTCATGCCATCTAAGTAACTCTAAGTTTAGGGATACAATGAAAAGCCAATATTTGCATTCACTAATCCTGATTGCCTTATGAAAAAGTTAAATAATGTGATAATAGAGTTTTTGTTCTAGCTAGTGGGTGTTTGGATGAATATGTGTGTATGCATTTGGAGTAGAAAGCGGAGGTAGAACTCAATTCTCATGAATAACAGAAGGAAAAGAGCTTTAAATTCAGTCTGGAGTGAGAAGTAAAAACTGTAAGAAATACACCGTAAAGGAGAATAATATTTAAAAAAAAATAAATACAATACATGCTTTGTATTTTAAATTCTTTACTGTGGAGTGCAGTGGAAAGCCTTCCTCTACGAAATCTTTAGGAATATCTACACTGGTCACTCACAAGTTTATGATAAGTGGACTTCTCCGGGACATAAAATTACGCTTCATTTTACATGTGCATCAAGGCACTGTAGGCTGGGAACAGTGCAGGAGGATGGAGGGAGCTTGACAAAGTCACCAAAGTTAACAGTAAAAACACTGTCCCTCAAGAAAACCACCAGATCCATGCCCAGCTCCGCCCCCTTCAATAGGGAGACGCTCACATTTGCTGTCTTTTCTTTTGCTTTCCTGATCCTTCCTTCCAGGTCTTGGATCATGAAACTGGACACTGTCGGTTTGATGGAATTCCCTGACAGTTTCTTGGGCGCTGGACTGTGTTGAACAGTATGCTTCAAAAATAGGTATTAAAAATTTTATTAAGAACTTCAGAATGTGACCTCTTTTGAAAATAGTTTCTGCAGAGGTAGGCAATAATGACAAGATCATACCAGATTAGGCTGCACCCTAATCTAAAGTGGTATCATTACAAAAAGGATAATACGGACATAAACATTCACAGAGACCCTCCACATGATGACTCACAGGAAGACCAAAGTGAGGTGTCAGTGAGCCAAGTGTTGTTTCCGTCCACGAGCCCGCTCGTGGAACAGGGTTTAGGGGGCCCAGACTGGGAAGGCAAGGCGCGGAATCACCAGGCCAACTCCAGGGAGGTCTCCGGAACTCTTCCACTTTATTCAGCAAATGCACAGGATTATTATATAGGGTAAGGCGGGGGTGGAGCCAAGGTGGAGTCGGGATACTTGGCACATCGTTATTGGCCACATGTTACTTTTAGGATTGTATGCTTTAGGGGCTGAGGCGAATGGAGTCAGGACTTTAGAGGTTCTTGAGAGGAACCGTTTATCTGTCTAAGGTCAGATCTCTACACACCCAAGGGGGTGGATTATTCCAGCCCTAACAGGCCTCAGAGTTTCCTTTTCTTTTCTTTTTTGTACCAGGGATCATACTGAGGTCCTTGCGCTTGCAAGACAGACAGCGGAACCACTGAGCTAAATCCCCGGCTGGCCTCAGAGTTTTCTTAAGGAGAGATGGGTGCGGCCCTCCTGACTCAGCCAGACATTAATCTGATCCTCAGTCAAGCAATGCCAACAGTGTAGGAAACCACCAGAGAGACTTTAGAATCACTTCATGGTCCTTCAGATCCTCCAGAAGGAAGGAAGCTGGCACACACCTTGGTTTCTGACTTCAGACCAGAAGAACTATGGAGATACTTCCTATTGTTAAAAGCCACTCCATTTGTGGTAATTTGTTGCAACAGCCCTAGAGAAAAAATATAAACTCTTAACTTTTCTAGCCCAGGATGTAGCATTGCTCAGCACTCTGTGACATAATCTTCCCCAGTCCAGCCTCAGAACCCAATTAAGTCCAGACTTGGAACAGAAAGTGGGAGAATTCAGAAGCAATCCCTACAGAACATGTTTAGCTTTTCCTAAGACAGTGAGAAAGAAAACTGTCACACATTTCTCCATCACAATCTTTTCTGCTTCTCTATGTAACGACACAGAACTCTTCTGAAGTTTAGGGCTCTGGAGCAGTAGATCCGCTACAGAAACCCAATAATCCAATCATGTTAACAGAACATAAAACATGGAGAACTTCATTTATACTTGAAAACACAAATGGCAGCATCGTCACTGTGCACCGAATCTTAACTATGCTCGCTTTCACTCAGAGGAGGAGGAATGTAAATACATACTCGACTACAACTAGGATGATTCTGCACTTGCGCATTTGCTAGTCAAAGAATTGTTGCATGATATATGCTTACAATTGATGCTATGTTGCTCTAATAAATGACCATTCCTTCACCAAATATCCACTGAGTGTACATTATGGGTCACTGTACAGTATTTGGAACTTAAATTTTTAAAAAAGACATGGGACTTGAAACATAGTGAAAGAGAAAAAGATATGAACTCTCTTTATAATACATGCAGATAAATACTGTGGCATGGACTTGCTGAAATCTTATTCAAGAATGACCTGGAAGACCTTCTTACATAGATTTAGATGGCTCCATTCAATTGTCTTAACTGCCCAACACCAGCAAATCAACATAGGTGTATTGTTTCCCATTCATCTTGTGTACACAGTTACTCTAGCGAGTAATAAAACCTTTGGTTCTTTGAGAGAAATGATCCTCATGTGAGGGATAAAACTTTAGTGTGAGATGAAAAAGGCAGACAACTTGCCTTGTGTTGCCAAATACAAGGAAGCACCTGTGGGCACAGGGTATGGGAGAAGACACATGATCCCTGCAAATATGTATTGTCATTGTAGAAACTGTGACAACTTAAGAAGATGCTATGACAGGCTATAGATGATGCAAAGGCCTGCATTAGTATAAAAAAATTAAGAAAGAGAGAAAGGGAGAATCTTCAAGCCCAATTAAGTAATAGGGTACTAATTGCTCCCTTGTTTAAGACGAAAAGTGCACAAAAAATCAAAAGATGCAAGGGAACCTGCATCCTCTGGCCCTTATATTTCCATGAAAACTATTCAATTAGAATAAAAATGTTGGCCTCTGGAGAAAGGGAAACAGGAGACTGATCAAATTGGGCAAAGAAAGCAGACAGGAGCGGTTGGCTCTTTCTGCCCTCTGCATTTCAGGATCATCCTTCTTCAAGAGCAGCTCTGTCCCTCCAGGAACAAAGCTGTTCCTGCCGAGGCGCAGGACAACTGAAAAGGCAGCCATTGTGGCCTGTGTGGCCAGCTCGGTAGACTCATCCAACTCAGTAAAAGCAGGCACAGGACTGTTGAGGCCCAGATACTGAGGCTGCACCACAGATCTGCTTTGTCAGGCACAGAGCCCAAACCTCCCTCCGCCACATGTCAAACACCTGAGTCTACTTCTCTGCTGGCTCCAAATTTAGGAGGGGAAATGTCTGGTTTCATTAGCCCCTCACCTCAGACAGTCATCTTTGTGGATTCCTTCCTGCACCACGCACCAGGCTTGTTCCACACCTTTCTTATTTCCTTAAAGCAGCAACCCTCCCTGTGGAGTTCCATTATAAAGTTCCTCTAGGCCATCGCAAGTGCTGGGAAATTGTCCATTGTGTTGCCCGCCTCCTTCCACTGAGTGTCCCTGGCACATCACCAATGTAACAAACTGTAGGCCACCTTCTATTCTGCCTTCAGTTGCGATTCTTGGAGTATTTGTGTTATCTGCTCTGCTAGATGCAACCCTCACGTTACTGCACTACCAGCTCAACTTCACTCCTCTCTCAGCTTGAAGCTCTCTACCCACAGGGGCTGAGTGTTTGCAGTTCTTAAGATTCCTGTTGGGGTGTCAGGGAAAAGAAACATTTGGAGTGTGTATACTCTTTGTTATCAAGGGAACATACTTGGCATGCATGTCATTACATAAAGCATCTTGACTCTGACACCGGTCTGTCCTACTTTACCAACATGAACCGACAATACCATCGCAGTTCTAATGGACTATTACAATAAGATACATCGTGGAAAGGTACAAATTCCCAATGACGGATGTCATCATATTGTATACCTAAAACGTACTGATAAACTTAATACATAAAAAAATACAGGCAAATGAAACCCAGGCCCTTTTATAATCTGGTAATGTGCTACAGGAACTAGGCAGATAGCAAAAGGACTCTGGGTCTTGGTTCTTTGTAATATGGGAGAAAGAAATAGAGGCAGAAGATGAATACTTCAATTTTCAAATTTTTCTGTACTGAAGCTTACTAGTTTATATACAACTTTAGGCATACCAATGATGATCAACAAAGCTGTATAAGCCAAAATCTTGAAAATACACCTGCTAGTGGGAAGGGTAGGGGAAAGTAAAGGAAAATATTCATGATAGTTTAACTTACAAAAGTAAGATATTTTGGCATTTATCCTGAATAAATATTTTTCACATTGCAAATTTACAGGAAAGTAACTTTGTTCCTCCTATCAAGAAGCCATTAATGACCATTTCAAGTAGCCAGAATGTGGACCACTGATCAAACAAGGACATAAGATCAGATTAATAAAGTGTTTTACTCCCGCAAAAAATAAATCACTCAGATTATGTTAGGGGAAAGTCTAGGGTCTTCTCCTCCACAACGATCGTCCAGAGAAATGCATTCATCTAAAGGGGCAGTCCTGCTTCTAAATAGCAGCGAGAGAGAGAAATGTTGAGCTTGGTTAGTGGTGACACAGTGACATCTCGACTGTTAGATGATCTCTGCCACTCATCCATCCTCTTCCTTTATGAAATTACAGTCCCTTTGGAGACTTCAAAGTTCTATTCTATCAGTCATCTGGGACCATCCCAATCCATCAAAGAGATTCTAGTGGCCTTTATTCTTCTAGAGGAGCCTGGGAAACCTCTCAGAGCCTGGGAAACTTTTCCTGCGCTGCTATTTGTTTGATGAAATCTTCATCTCAAGTGGCTTTGAAGGAGCACTCGTGCTCATCACCATGAGCATGTTGGGGCCATGATCATGTGTGTACACTCATCTTGCAATCACCAGACTGAGGAAGTCTTCCCTGAAAACAGAATGCTTCTGTAAGCCCACCATTTGGGTCCACCTAACAAAGTAACTGGCAGCTAAAATATAAAGTAAAATAAAATTCCACCTCATCAGGCACCTTACTAAAATAGCTTATGCCCAGAAAAATGTGTGTTTGTGTCTGTTTGCCAACATGAAGCTTAGAATTATTTTTTGCCTTTAGAGAAGACAAATACTTCAATTCCTCACAGAGCCTCCAAAACTGGCAAGTTTCACATAACAGCCTTCTGCCTGGCTTCTGTATGTGTTTGAGTTTAAGAAGCCTGGGGTATAGGTCCACATGGTCAGCAACAGGGGAGTATGGAAAGAAGACACACACACACATATATATGCACACACATGCACACACACATGCACATGACAACACAAACAAAGAAAAAGCATAACCTTCACAATACTTGTATGTTTCTGCTAACTGATCCTGGTGGTCATTCTAGTATGCTGTGCTCTGGACAGCCAAAGGGAAGAGAATGAAATTTCTCAATTTCAGAGGAAGAGAAGACAAGCCCATAATCACCCAGAGTGAGACTCTCAGAGCAGAGCATGTGACTTTCATGATAAGAACAGCTGCAGAATTGTTAAAACATCTATTCCATGGGATCCATTGGAATAGAGTGGTCATTGTTCTGTGGGTGGCCACAGAAGCCATCTGCTGGGGATGGGGTGACCTGTAGGTTGGCAAAGAAGGAGAACTAGATCCCCCATCCTCCACCCTCAATAGAGAAAGCTGTGCCTTCATCTGTTACACATATGTGTGATTCTATTAGGAGAAACAAAGCAGATTCAAAAACCACTGGGATAGGTTACAATAATTTTTTAAAAGTACTTTCTGTATAGAATGCCACACTTCATTTCTTTTGCTTAAGAGAAGCTGAAGAGTAGTGGTCCTTAACCTTGGATATGCATTAGAATCATCTGGGGAGATTTTTAAAAACCCTGATGCCTGGGCTCAGCCCCCAGAGATCCTGATTTAGAATTTGTCTGGGGCTTGAGAAAAGCATCAGAGTCTGGTAAAGCTCCCGGCTGATTTTCATGTGCAGACAGGGTTGAGAGCCCCTGCTGGAGAGGAAACAGGACAAATTTTAGAGTCAGAGAGGTAGGGCAGACTCTTGACTCAACTCTAACAGCCCATAACATAACCTAATTATATGAACTCTCACAGCTTCTATTTTATGTGCTTGCTATATATAGGTAAATCGTGTGTGTTTGTGTGTGTGTGTGTGTGTGTGTGTGTGTTTGTGTGTGTGTGTGTGTGTGTGTTATTAATTTATGCCTCTTTGACCTTCATTAATAATTTTGGGTGGCTTAAGACATAATAGTAAGTAAAGTTTGGACACACGAAAATTGTGTGCAAATAGAGTGTTCCCACAAAGTTGTGCACAGACAGCTCCACTCCCTGGGGCTTCTCACCAATGTGTTTAAGAAAAAAAGGACACACAACTGTTTGCAGTCCAAAGCTTTCATAAGCCATCAACTTGTCACGGAGTCCCTGACAAGATGGATTTGCCCTGAGGGTCCTCCAAAGAAGATACTATGTGATGTGATAAACTAAATCCCCAAAGCCCCAATAAAACAAATAAGAAGCCCCCAAGACTGAGCCTCAATTACCTGTATAAAATGTATACAATGGGTACAATGGGTATAAAAGTATAAAATGGGTACAATAATGGGGACTGCTAGTACCTAAACGATAACAGGCCTCAGTCTCCTCCTTAATAATAGAACTAAGGGCCAGAGATTTAGCTCAGTGGCATCATGCCTGACTCACAAGTGCAAAGTCCCGAGTTCAATCCCTGGTAAATAATAACAACAACAATAATAATAAACAACAGTTTTTTCATTCTACGCACAACGATGTGCTCTGAAGAGGAGAAGGGCTGGAAGACGCAGGAGGAGGAGGAGGAGGAGAAGGGGAGAGAGAAGCCCTCTAAGTTCCCATTTACACAAAAGGGTAGCCAGTGCTATGTGAGTGGACATGGGGTTTTTAAGGAATTCTTTTTAAAACAAGTTTCCCCAGGTGAGAAAAGTATTCTGTTGTTCTTCTTTGCCCTTCCCTATTTATATCAAAGTTGTGAGAGCTGGAACTAGAGCAACCAGAGTTTGGACACCATGACCTACTCCACTACATCCATGACACATGGACTCCTCATTCCAGTAAGTGATAAAAGAATAAATAGTCTTTATTGTTCAGATTATTATAAGCAGGTCTCAAGAACACAAAGCCAGACTCAGTTCGTAGCCAATAAAGGAACAAGTATACCTTTTAATCTTGCGAGACTAAAACTAATTAACCTAGCCAGGGTTTCTAGCTTGTACTTATTTATGCTAATCCTGTTACTCATTCACTCTTTCCATGTTTGTGAAATGCCACTCTGCTGGAGAATAGAAGTTTGCCCTCATGGAAAGTGCTTTCTACTGAAACATTACTGCTGTTTGTTTACCCAAAGGCTTCATATTTTTATCTCTATGTATGTTTACAAAAACTCTTTAGCTTATTCAAAATCTAGATTTATCTATCATCATTTTATATGACATATCTGTAGAATTATGAATTATGCCCATGTCTACCCATTGATCATTTGGGTTCCCTCTCTCTCTCTCTCTCTCTCTCTCTCTTCTCTCTCTCTCTCTCTCTCTCTCTCTCTCTCTCTCTCTCTCTCTCTCTCTCTCCCCTCCCTCTACTCTCAGCTTTTATGGGTGGTGTTTGCTATGCTGAATATCTCTAAATCACAGTCTCTGCTCTCAAGAAATGCCAATTCCTACTAGAAAAGAGAAAGCTTAATGAAATAGAAACCAGAGCCTGGAAGTCCAGACCATCCATGATGCTAGTGGTTAACATCTACTGACCTAGCATATTGTGTGTTGAGCATTTTTCTTGTAGCTCATGACTCACAGCAGTCCTTTGAGAGAGTGTATATTATCCTCATTTGTACTCCAAGCTAATCTCTCCACCCATGCAGCTCTGAAGCGGCAGTGCCAGGATTCAAACCCTCTTAAGAACAACAGCAGAACATGTACAATCTGTGATGACTCCAAAACTAACTGCAGATTATGAAGGGGTGCCACAGAGAGGTGTGACATCCATCTATCACGAACTATTCATATAGCACCTCCTTGTGCATGCAAGACATCACTTGGGACACAAACAACTCCATAAGAAAACAAACAAGTAGGGCCAGGGATTTAGCTCAGTGGTGCTGCCACCTGCCTCACAAACACAAAGTCCTGAGTTTAATCCCCAGTACAAAAAAAAACCAAAAAAACAAAAAAACAAAACAAAACAAAACTCTACCAAAGAAAATAAACAAGCAAGCAAAACTGAAAAAGCAGGAGGGAAAACTGCCCATCACTGGTCAGAAAGTATACGATTCTGATAGATATCATGACTTTGACTAAGGCAAAGGTTTATGTTGCAGACAAGGGGAAATGTTTTCAGTATTAAACACTGACACCCAAGGAAACTACTGCCTACAGCAGTCACTCTTATCTCTTTCCAAATCACTGTGGACCAATTAAGCTTTTGTCCTCTTTCCTTCTCTCATGGGAAGCCTAAATGGTGATAGGATTTTTTGAATTTGTCAATATTTCTTCTGCCTTTCCCCCTTAAAAGAATCAAGAGAGGGACAGTGTGTGCACCTTACCAAATTTTGTGATGTGTGAGAGGTGATGATGAGCATAATAAACCACAGAAAGAGTGTTTACAGGAGGCATCTCATAGGAGAGAATTAGCTGCAGCAAGCAAGAGTGCCGGTGAGAGAAGGACCTCGAAGTCATCCCCACTAGACACCTTTAAGACACAATCTGTGACTGTACCTCTAATCCTGACCTGAATGCTCTCTGCTTTCACAAAACTATGAGAGTCACTCTGTCAAAGAGTTAAAAATAATCTAAAAACACAAAGCTGTACTATTAGGTTTTCTTGGAAAAGAGCCAATCTACTGAGTAAATACGTTGTATCCATTACACATAATAATCATCACTTGTGAGGCATTTACTTCTGGTGTGTGCCTGCTACAGGGCTCCACGTTATACCAGCATTTTCTCATTAACTCTCTGTAACAACTCTATAAGGTAGAAAAATGAACTCATGAGCTGTGGGATAGTTTGGTCATTTCTAAAAATATTAGCAAGGAGTCACTATTACCCAGAAATTCTACTCCTAGGTATGAACTCAAAAGAATTAAAAACATGGCTCAAAACAAACAAATGTACATGCAGTTTTAGAGTAGTACAGTAGCCAACAGCCAAAAGGTAGAAAGAGCCTAAATGTCCTTTGATGAATAAACACAATGTGGTATATCCACACAATGAAATATTATTCAACCAAAAAACACCAGAAAGTATTGATGCATGCTACCATATGGTGAACCTCAAAAACCATGCTAAGTGAAAGAAGCCACATGCAAAACATCACACATTACATGATTCCATCTATTTGAGTCCCCACAGCATGTGAAACTGTTAAGACAGCAAGTAGGTTAGTGCCTGTCAGGTTAAGGGGAAGAAGAAATATAACTGCTTAATAGGAACAGGGTCTCCTTTGATGCAGATGAGCACGTTTTGGAACTCTATAGAGGTAACGGCTTCACAACACTGTTAATGTACTGAGTCACCATATTCTACATTTAAAATAATTAATTTTATGTCGTGTTAATTTTACCGCAATTTAAAAGACTGAGAGTTTTTTAAAGAAGGATTAGTATCTCTGGTGGCCATAAGGAGCTCTGTTCCCTTCCCTCCATCAGAGATAGAGCGGGGATGGCAGCTGTGGCAGCCTCCAGGTACCAAGCTCAGGTCCCCTGGGTAGGCTTCTCATCAGGAGCAAGTCCTGGGGTTAGGCTCTTCCTCCTTGCTCTGAGACAAGGACTCAGCACTGCAGGGCCCCAGAGCCAGACCACACTTGTGCCTGCTCAGGGCCAAATTCAGCCAGCAGGCGCCGGTCCTCAAAGTGCCCCGGAGACAGAGGCCCCTCCCTCAGTGCTACTTCCTTCCCTCTCTCCATTCCATTGGTGGATCAGACTCTCCTTCTGCGCCTCTGCCTAGTCCGTCCCCTCAGCACTTTACCCACCACAGACAATCCCGCCGCCCCAACAAATCTTTGACACACTTAATCTTTTCTTGATGCCTGCATCATAGAGAACTCTAACACACATTCAACTAAATTGCCCTGAATGACACAGCTGGTAAGGGGCAATGCCAAGACTCAGTTTCTGCATTGCTAATTTCCATTAACTGAACATAGACACAAAATATTTGTTTGTTTGTTTGTTTATTGCTATCAAAACAGGGCTTATTTGTATCCTCTGGCGAAGCAGTTCTTCTCATTAAATAGCAATGATTTGGAGAAAATCACTTCCCTTTCTGTATCTATAAAAATGAAAGGTCTCTCATTTGCAACTTGTGAGCCACACTCTCCTTCCTGTGCCCAAGGCTGACCTCACTAATCCACTCCAGCTCTTTTTACCTTCTGGCACCACATAGTTATTGTAATTGATTGTTATTGGGCATATAGATGAGGAAACATATTGCTTCCACTCTGGAAGGGTCTACGCCAGCTCGGCCAAGTCTAGTGTGATTAAATTATGGCTCCCTTTTAACCAGGGCACTGTGCTAAGCTGTCAATTCTCCAAGTAAGACCTCCCCTCCTACATGTCAGCCTTCTCATTACAATCCTCCATGCCAGTGCTTCAGAGCTAATCCAATCTTACCTTCTCTGTAGGTGCTCATTTATGTCAGTCAGCACCAAACGCCCCATTTCCTGGGTCATCCTTCATCACCTGCTTCTCTCCATACGCCTTCTGGAACTCACTGTCCATCTTTGTCAACTCCCCACATCCTTCATTCCTGTTCTCTTCTGCTTCTTTGCTTCCTGCTGCCTGAAGCCTGGCTCTCTTGTGAAGACACTATACTCCTTTTAGCTCTTCTAAGTAGTGACTTCTCCCTCCCTCCTACATCTTACACCCCTGAAGCTAGAAGCAAATATAATCCTTATACCTCCTGGCCACAGCTAGACTACGGTCCCTTCCGTCCACAGCGATTCCCAGCCACCAGTTTAATTCCATTATCTTCTACTACGATGACTGCCTCTTCTTCTCAATCGGACCCTTACGAATATTTCCTTATTTCTTGATAATTTTAATAACTAGATCATTATTAGTCTCCAGCACTATTTCTGCAATGATCCTGATGATTTTCAATATCCATATAGATAGATTTTTAATTACTCTCACCTCTCATTGCCCATGCGACTTCAGCCACCTAATACTGCACTGAGGAAATGTCCCGGACTTGGGCATGGCCTCCATCCCCACTTCTAGGATCCTCTCCTCATCTCACACCTCCTCTGGCAGATCTCTTATTCTTCTATCCTGACTTGAACGTCCAATAAACCCCTAGGGACTTGTCAGACAATGGACCAAGAACCCACTCTTCTCTTGTCTCTACTTCCATCCCGACATAACTTGGATTCCATGGTTCTTTGAAAACAGGCTTGCGTCGCCTCCCCTCTCTTCCTCCACCATGATCCTTTGGCAAAACCCCAACAGTGAATAAACTTGATTGTCCACTTTCTTCATGTCTGCACCAGGTTGATTACAATTAACTAGAGAAAAAAAATACACACACGTGCTCATTCATATCACTTTGCAATCATTAACACAAGGCTCAAGAGGGTCCTTGAAGCTGCCTGAGAAGTCTATTAGTGTTCTCAATTCTGCTTTCCTTCCCATGACTCCAGGTGACAATTTCATATCTTCCTTTCAAAATTCTAACACATTTTACATCATCCTTCTCTGTCTCCATGATGTGACTATCAACTGTACTGAGAAATTAAGAGCAATCAGAAAACAATTACCTTATTATCCCACTCCAAAATGCACCCCTTCCTCACTCCTTTGTTCTTACCCATTTTTTCATCTAAGCACATCCCCACCTTACACATATTATGTACACAATCACTCCTTTATTAATTTCCCATACACTTTCCCCCCATCACCTGTAATTTCAAATAGAGCAGAGATTCGCCACTATGTCGTGATCATCAGAACAGTGACTGAATGTAGTAAGCCAGTAAGTACTTATGAGTGGCAGTGCCATTGTGCTGACCCTTGACTCTGTAATGCTCTCAAGTGTCTTCTGGTGTCCTTTCCTCACTAGGATCTCACCTACAATTCATTAGAGTGATGGTATCTCCATTCTAGTTACTCTCTTACTCCTTGCCTCAGATCCCAGGAAGCAAGTGGTATTTGCAGTATCTTTCCACTATGATCTGCTCAATTACTTTGGAAAAAACCTATGGTCATTCCATTAATGTTTGTCTTTTGCATGTTACAAGAATTCACTACTACTTTGTCTTGACAAACTCTTAAGTGCTTGCTGCCTGATGTGGCAGATTTGCCTTGTTCTATCAGTGGAGTAGCCGCCAGCCAGCCCACCCGCCCGCCCGCCCACCCATCCTGGAAGCCTCAGCAAAAGGAAGTTTTCAAACAACCGTGTCATAATAACTAACACCTAACATGGTACTTAATATGCACTGGCAGCCGTTAAAAGTATTTGCTTATATTGATTTAGTTAATCCTGAATTAGCCATTGGAGGGAGATAATATAATCACTTCCCTCTTATGCCACAGACCAAGCCTGAAGATCCTTCATCCCCTCCCTACTCCCTTTCTCCTCCATAGGCTAGCTAGTCAAACACACAGACAGTCTGTGTGACTAAGATTGTAGACCTGGATGGCACAGCCCCAGGAGACAGGTACATTATGTACCCTTCTTGCTTGTTCCTTTTCTACACATGCCCCATTCACAAGACAATCTTGCTACATTCAGCCTATGCTACATAGAACTATTTTCCCTACCTTCTCTTCCTGTTTGTCTTATACTATAAATAAAGAGTTTGCTGGATTCCATGTGGCCATTAGCACCCCACAGGCTATGGTTCCACCTGGTCTCTGCTTTCAAGCATAATCTTGGAACGTATCCTTCATTCTTGTTATTTTTCAATTTTCTTCATTTCCCACCACTCTCCCAGCTTTGGACCCTATTCTGTGCAGACCACAGCACTTTTACAGATACCTTCACAGTGGCAAGTCATCCATGGTGAAGTCTAGCTCCACAATTTGAGGTGTGGCCTCTATTATCTTTAGCCCCTACTAAAATAACTGAATTTTTTAAAATTTAAGAGTAGATATTGAGGATATACTCCTAAGTGAAATAAATAAGTCACACATGTGTAAATACTGAATAGTTTCTCTGGTGTGAATAAACTGTAATAGTACATAAGATCCTCATGAGATAAATGACATTGTGAAATGGGAAGAAAAGGGCTAAAGGTTTAGGGAAGGTGGGATGGGTAGAGGAAAGGTAATAAGGGAAAAAATATAAGAAAATGGTAATAACATGTTTGGAAATGAGGAGGGGAGGGGGTAAAGGGAGGACAGGGACAAGGGGAAAAATGAGAACCAAGACCACCTGTCATGTAAAGGTACAAGATCCCAATAATGAATATAATTGTACTATATATCTAAAATGTATCAATAAACTCAATAAAAGAAAAAAAAAGTAGAAATTTTTCCCAGTAGTTGTACTCATAATTTCAAAAATTTAAATAATGTCATGGTCCCATTCATCCACAGTTAGGAATTAGAACAAGTTTAATTTGTACTTGTAGTGATAGCAGTGAAAAATAGAACTGCATTTGCTTGGCCTATTTCCACAGACACCTTTGTGATGCTAGCTATGGCTTTGTTGTTCACCAGAAGACTGCCATAACATAGATGAACCTGTGGTCTTATCACTCTTCCCTGGCCCTATTAACAGATGCTTAATTGACCATTTGAGCTCCTACCAAACTGTCTGCAGTAAATGAGAGCATAATGTCATAGAGGCTGGGCCTGTTGGCTGCTTTTTAAAATTTAAACATATACTTAAAACCCCACTCCCATAGAAGAGATTTTGAAAAAAATGGGAAGCAAAATTAAGTCTTTTGACAACTAGTTGGAGGTTTTCTGATATGGGGAACAAGTGGCAATAAACATGAGTTTTAGGATAATATTTTGATACTCCCTACTGGGGAATCTTCTTCCTGTAAGAGAAAGAGCTGAGAGACTCACCTATGAACTTGGAAGGCCTTCTGAACTGTGGTCCGTGATGACCACAGAGCATTGGTACAACTTGTTGATGCCTAGCAGAAGAGCCTTACCATGATGAAGAAACAAGGACACTGGAATATTCTCATTTGAAGGCTTCTATGCTTCATATTTTAGATTTTGAAGGGCATCTGCAGAGCAAGAGTTGCCTGTCTGCAAGTCCACAACTACAATTGGTGAGGCATCTGTGAATCCAGAATTAAAAGCTCAGGAAAATCTCTAACAGTGAATAGACAATGGCAAGGTGGAGTCAAAGAAAATGAGAGTAGTCCTCGCCTCCCTTTCACCCTGCCATCATCTGGGTAAACCCTTATTCTATTCATTTGCAGTTATCATCTATTTTCTTTGCTTCTGGCCTTCTCTATGCCTATCCAAACTCAACTTTTCAGCCAGAGCCATATTTCTAAAATGCAAATCTGATCATGTCACTTTTCTGCTCAAAAACTGCTGCTCCCCACTGCCTACAGGCTAGAGTCCAACTCATTAAAATGGAAGTCAATGCCCTTGAAGAGCTGGCACTGACCCACCTTCTGGCCTCATTTCTCAATGTAATATTTCCAAACTCATCACACTCCCTCCTTTCTCTCTGCGAGTCTTTGCACATGCAGCCCTCCTATCTAGAATTCCCTGCAGTTCCTAATGGATCAGTTGAAAGTAACAAAATTCTCAGCTCAAACAGACCACAACAATGAAGTGTCAGTACTGGCTCACAGATTTGAAAGGCCAGAGGTTGACAGGATTCATATTTGGGTGAATCAATGGCTCATTGGCATTATCAAGGGCTGTCTGTCTTGCCATTTTTCTTCTTTGCCTTCTGTAGTATATATTGCATTGTCTGGGAGGCTCATCTCTACAGAGCAGGGTATAAATCAGCAGAAATCAGGTCTACAGAGGCTGGAACATGCACATCTTGAGGAAAGAGTGGTTCCACAGATAAAATCCCTGGGTGCTTATAGAGAAGGAGAATATAAAAATAAAGCTATACTTCCAATTTCAGTCTAAATCTTAGACATCTCTCCAGTCTCAAAGGTTGCATTGGTAGGGGGGGCAATGCCATGCAGAATCAACCGTTTCTTCCTTCATGACCACCTGATACTCTATCCGTAGTTCTTTCATTAACATTCTAACAACCCATAAATATTTTCTAAGTGGCCCACTACACCCTGATTATTGGGCAAACATGAACTATTTAACACTAATAATAACATTTTTAAATAGGTATTGGTAGCTGTTATGGTTTAGGTCTTAAATGTTCCCCCAAAGGGTCATAGAGGTGGTACTTTGGAACATGATAAGGCGATAGGGGCTGTATATTCACTCATAACTGAATAGGAGGAAGTGGTTCACTGCAAGTGCTCCTTGGAATCCTGTGTTCATGTCCACATTTCTTCTTCTCTCTCTGGCTCTTCTGCTGTCTCTATCCTGGTTGCCATCAATCAAGCAGCTTTCCTCTAGTAAGCCTTCCTGCCATGGTATATTTCATATTTCTGCGTTGAAGCTAGCCCACCATGGACTGAGATCTCCGGAAGCAAAGGCTAAAATAAACCTTTTCTACTTTAAGTTGTGTATGTCAGGTATTTTGTCTCTGTGTGAGGAAAGCTGACCAACACAGTATAGAAACTTTATGAGAAAGCTATTGTTGAGAGCTTAAATAACTCTCTCAAAGTAACAGTTGGCAAAACTCTCTAAACTTCAAATTCATATTCTTTGATATGTGTTATGTACATGAAAATACATCACAAAATATCTACTACAGAGCAGTCACAAAAAGCCATATTGCATGGATCATGCGGTCTTACATTTGTAGGTATCTCTTCACACCAACTAAAAAACCCTTATCAGAAGAATTTCAGTTGAGAATCCAAAAATACTGTGATTAAAATTATAAACTCTCAAGACAAATTCCTCTATTTCCTATGAGATCTTGGACAAACTTCTTAACCTCTCTACCTCAGTTTCTTCATCCACCAAATGGGTCTAACTATTATTAGACTTGGTGACTGGCTTGGGGGTTGATGAACAAAGAAGAACTGAGGATATGTTTACATCATATCATTGCTATAAGGATAGACTAAGATACAGAAAATCCAAAGAACTATACTTGAAACATTGAAATACCTCAAGAAATATTACCTAACAAGTAGTATTATTAATCATATATCCTCTGAGTATAGTGTCTGATATAAAATAGTGAAATATGACCAGAGCCAGAGGCAAGATCCATAGTCTGTAGAAATCTAAAAATTTCCATATATTTTTTCCTGTATCTCATAGCTCAAAAAACATAGAAATATTTTCTTGATTGCAAAGCAACCAGGACTTGATTAGTTCCCATAACCTTTTAGTGTTCTGGGAAGAACAACTTGGAGGAAAAAAAAATCTTACTATTACAGCAAAAATAGAAATTAAATATAAATTAAATATATAAATAAATTTAAAAATAGAAATTAAATTAAAAATATAATCAAGAGATTTGGGTTCTTTAAGCTTTTTTTTTAACTTTATGAAGAACTGGGATAAAATTAATAGAACTTGATTGCTATCTGAGATGATTGAAGAACAGAAATTAAGGATCTTTCTGATATCTAATCTTAGCCAAACTAATTGACATGTAGTTGGCCTTCACCGCTTCACATATGAAATGAAGAAAAACAGCATCAGCTTTCTCACTGGGTTGTCTGAAAGATCAAAGGAGTTTCCTACTGAAAGGATGACACTCTATGGGAAGGACGTAACGCAAGCATTAGAGGTGAGAACACTGCAGCAGATGCGGTAGTGACAAGAAGACAGAGACTCCTCTTCGCTTTACAAATTTAGGCTTTATTCTTAATTGATCAAAAAGCAATGAAGAACAACATGCAGGAGAGAGGCAGCATGTTTACGTGTGAGAATACTTCTCAGATTGTAGTTTGGATAGAAATAGTGGAAAGGTTTAAGTAGTGAAATCAGGAAGGGGATAATTACATAAATCTAAGGAAGAAATAATGGGAGATTGGACTAGGCCTGTAGCAGTGGGAAAGAAGAAAACGCATGAATATAAAGCGTGCATGGGGCGAAATCAATAGAACTCAGTGACTGGCTTAATATGGGGATTGACGAACAAAGAGGAATTGAGGATAGAATCAGTCGTTCTGATTAATCCAGCTGGGTGAAAGCAGCATCACTTTCAAGATGGGAAAACAAGAAGAAACTTGGGGTTTAATATAATCATGTGTTCCACAATTCAAAATATGACACAGAAGAGATTTCTGGCTGGTTATCTATTATGTGGACTCATGGATTTCATCAAAGGGCAGACATGTGATTGTTCATAGACATCAGGATGTGATCTACTCTAGAGGATAAATGATTGGAACTAAAAGAAATTATAAGGGCAAAAGCTATGAAGTCCATGAATTCATAGGGCAAGTACTATTTTGGGCACCTTTGCTACAGCAGCCAAGCAAACAAAAGGCCCTTGACTTCAGGAAGCTGATATTCTAGTAGGGTCAATGTATCTAATAAATACTGTAATAAATCACCAAATAAAACAGAAAAAGAAAACAGACTATTTGACAAATCTTTCAAACACAAACATGGAGATCATGTGACCAAGAGGAACAGAGGAATGTCCCTTAGGAACAATCTAAGGACATAGCCTCTCTAATGGATGGCACATGTGAGCTGAAACCAAAATGACAAATATAGAGTCAACCATAGCAACCAGTTGGAAGAGGAGGTGAGAAAAAGAGATTTGGGCAGGGCCAGTTCGTATGTCACCCATATGTGACTGGGTTGTCAAGCTGGATTGGATTGTGTGGAGGAGGCTGCTCAGGTGAGAATGCTTAGAGCTCTGAGATGAAGAATCTGAAATGATTTTTTGCTGATGGGTTAAATCACATAACCCTTGATGTGAGAAGGGAGGGCTCCCGTCTAAAAAAGTCATGGCGAGAAAAGGGAAGCCATCAGGATGGTGCAGAGGACAGAGGGGCTCGGCAGGAGTCTCCCACAAGAGGTGAAGGAGAGACAGGGCTGCAAAGGGAGTGGATGCAGAGCGGATGCCAGAGTGGCCCCCACGCACAGTGAGGCAGAGGGCAGCTGACCCTTTAACAAGGAAGAAACAGAAGGTAGGCCCTGGGAAACCCATTTTTCACAAAATATCCACAAAGGGAAAGACAAATTAGGAGGCACAGTGAAGATAGTTGAAGGAAAGTGTTAATAAGCTTTAATAAAAAACCAAAATCATTGAAAAATTCTAACTGCATAAAAAAGCAGAATATTTAGGGCAACATTGACAAATACTAGAAAGAATGGCAAAACAAGAGTCACAGGAACTGAAGGTGTAGTAGAAATTCTGTGGCATCTGGGGCAGAGGCTGTATAAACTCAAGTTCAGCTTCTCTTTTCACTTTATAGAAGTTCTTTTTCCTTTTCTAGACTCCATTTCTTTGTGAGTAGTGATGATGGTGACAAAAATGATAGCACAGAAGGTTTTGTAAATTTCACAAAGATGAATGTATAGAAATTAGTAACATGAAAACATAAGCAATTGGTTTGCACACATGAGTACTTACACATATATGCACACACGCACGCACACACACACACACACACACACACACACACACAAAACAGATCAGTCTGCCTGCCAAGTGGAGAGAGGTTTGAAGAGGAAATGAGTGGAGGTAGGGAGATCTGTTGAAAAGCTGCTCAAGCAGTGGAGGAGAGTAAAGAACCAGATGTGAGCCCACGGGATATGTGGAGATTTGATGCATGATTGCACTGGTGTTGCAGACCAGCGAGAATAGCATTCAATAAATGGTGCTCAGACAATTAATTTTTCTATTAAAAAAATGAATGTGTTTCTCATATAGAGAAACTAAAGTGAAAGACAATATTTAAAACTTCAAAAATTATCATTTAAGGGAGGATTTTTAAATAATCCACAAGATAACCAATCAATAGAAAAAGGAAATGATAATTTAACTATTCAAAGGATGAATGTTAGCTTACCAAAAGAACCCTTGAAGATAAGGAAAAATAGATCACAAACTTGGATAACATACACACACACAAACACTACTGATTGTATCCAACTCCCCCAAATACTATTCTGCAATTTGTTATCCTCTCTCCAGCTGTCTTTATGGTTTTTCACATATGTGTGTATATGTCCACATAATGTACTATAATTCTTCTTGGTTTTGAAATGTGACCAATCGAATCATAATATGTCCTTTGGGACTATTGTAGATTCCTGGCCAATTCATGTTGACTTAGGTAGCTACTTCATTTTTATGGTTGGATTTAGTTGAATTAAATATACCACAATATGGTTATCTCTGTTTTCTGTTGATCACTATTTGAGTTGCTTCGAGCTCTTGGCTTGTATGAGCAACACTATTATTGTGAACATTCTTTTGCATTTCTCCTTGTGCTCACACGATTTCTTTATAGAAAGGGATTGGCAAACATTTTCTGGAAAGAATCAAATATGAAAGATTTTAGGCTTTTCAGGCGGTTTGGTGCCTGTTATAATTACTCAAGTCTGCCATCCTAGCCTAAATGTTCCAATAAAACTTTATTTATATAAACACACAGTGGAGCCAATTTGACTCATGATTTGTAGTTTGCCAACCACGCTATGGAAAAATTCATAAAAAATCATTAATACTGAGGAAATGAGCAAGCCATAGCATGTTATGATTGCATTTTTTTCAATACCCAAACCAAGAATTTATAAGATGTGAAATACATAGGTATGTGTAGAACTACAAAGAAAGCATGGGGATAATTAGAAAAATGTTGTCTCATTTTTCTGGGAGGACAGAGGGAAGATGTAATTGAGGACTTTTCAATTAATTTGGCAGTATTCTAAATCATAAACTGGTTGGTGGATAAAAAATATCATTTTATTATTCTTTAAACAATTAAACAATATGCTTAGGCTTCTAGATTCTTCTATTATATATTATAGAATGTGTGTTTATGTTTGTACACTATATTTCACAATAAAAGAATTTAAGAAGAGTCATTTATAGCAGTCCAAGTGACGATGTCTTGGTCTAGTGTTGTGGGACTAAAGCAAAAGCTCAGCTCTGACATACATTTTTGAGGCAGAAGTGACAGGACTTTGTGATTACTTGCACAGAATGCAGTAAGTTGAGGAACGGGAGGTACCGATGGTGGATCCTGAGAGTTTCACATAAGGACTTTGAAGACATTAGCCTTGTTTCTTGAAATGAGAGGATTTGGGAAATTAAGCAAAATGATTCAGAGCTGAGTCTCGGGGGTAAGTCTGTGATGACTATGAAGTAGTGGAGAAGAGATGCATCGAGGCAGCTGAAACTCTAGGAAGTCCAGAGGATGCCCTCACCCGAAAGTTGGTATTTCCTGTGCTGGAGTGTTTGAGGCAATCTGGTGCTGAGCACACATGAAGGCAGGGTCCACTGGGGAGTTCCTGGGTCTCCGAGTCAAGTCTATAGAACTTGGGAAGTTTACCAAATCCTCTCCAACTTAGGTATTTCAGTACCTGGAGACAATCCAGTTAAGGTTCATTGAACAGTTTTAGCACTTAGTAGGTGACTGAGAGTATCAACTTTCAAAGTCACAGAAGATATAAATTCAGTGAGTAGTCAGGGAGACAAGGGAGAAGTTTGCTATTTCACACTCCCATTCGGTCCTATCCTTTTCATTCTTTCTGGGAGAAATTTCCACCCTTCTGTCCAAATCTGTATCCCTTATTCCCAGCCTGAGGCCAAGCAGTGGCGAGAAATCAGGGAGGAGGAAGGAGGGAGAGAGAGCTGGCTCACCAGATTATACATTTTAACACAACATAAATTTCGCCAAACGTGCTTCCTGCCCATTAGCACCACATCCTGCTCTCTCTCTCTAAGCAGTCTGCCCAACTCCCTAAATGTGTCTGGACCTCGCAGAAATTTCATTTTTCCTTCCTCCTTTCTTCACTTTTCACTGAACTCACCCACCCGCATCATTTTTCCTCAATGAGAGCCACTCTGCTCGTCAGGAAAGGTATTAAGCTCTCAGTTCTGCCTGTCACGGGGAAACATTTTCAGATATTTGGCATGGAGATTGCTGAAGGAAAACAAATCGCATTCTCCCCCACCTGCCAGCATGGCTGCTGATAAACCAACTTTAATGAAAGATTGCCATCAGGTGTCTAAATGCTTAAGCTACGCAAAGGTCGAGCCCACTAAGCCTCTGTTATACACAGAATACACATCCTGGGCTCACAGAACCCAAGGAGGGAGAGTAAATCCGAGACACAATCACAAAACTCCTCCTTCATTATCTTGTCTAGATTCTTTTAAAATTATTTTAAAATGTTGTGTGATTTAAAATTTTCTTATAAGGGAAAAGAAAAAAATATGAGAAAATGCAAAAGTGGAAATAAAGTTTCTGTAAATGGGGAGGGGAGGAGGGAGTGAAGGGAGGGCAGGGACAAGGGGAAAAACTGAGAACCAAGACCTGTCATGTAAAGGTACAAGATCCCAATGATGACTGTAACTGTACTGTATACCTAAAATGTACCAATAAACTCAATGAGAAAAAAAAATTAAAATAAAAAAATAAACAAAATTTTCTTATGAGAATACATGAAATCAAAAGCTCATCTTTTTCATAATTCACCAAAACATGTTGCTATACTGTTGGAAATTTAAATCCTTTTTTCTGGAAATTATTATTATGAAAGATGATCTTTTTAACTGTAAAGGTATTAATGAAAACTATCATTCTTTTTGAGTGAAGGTGAAGTAACATAAAATACTTTCGGGCAACTGCACAGCCTTTAGTTTCAAACCTAGTAAGGAATTAATTTATTCAATTACTATTTGATGAGCGCCTACTAAGTGATTAGAAACTTTGCCGGACTACAGGAAGAAGCAGGTGAGCTAGACTGAAAAAGTTTCCACAGTCGGGAGTTTGCATTGTAGTTGGGTGCTCAGTGTTGAAAAGGACAAGTTGACAACAAACAAACAAAAAAGATAAAATGAGCAATTCCAATTCAGAGCATGGGAAGTGTTTTGAAGAAGATTAAACTGGGTGGATACTCAAAAGACCCACAATGCAGAACGCTGAAAAAACAAAGCAACAACTTGATGGAAGTTGCCTGCATACAAATACCAGAAAGAAGAGAATTGAGCCTTCAGGCGATGATCTGTTGTCAAAGGGATCCTCAGATATAAAAGCCCTGAATAGGAAAGAAGATGGTGATTTTGTCAACCACAAAGCAAGCCAGTTACTAGCCAGAATCAATACCTGCACTCCTATGTTCATTACAGCCTTACTCACAAAACCAATGATATGGGAACATCCTGACTATCCATGGATTAATAAATAAAGAAAATGTGAGTGACACATGCATGTGTACACACACACTCATCATGGAATATTACTCAGCCTTACAAAAGAAGGAATTCTGCCATCTGTGAAAATATGGATGACCCTTAAAGTCATAAGACCTAAATGAAATAATTATGAAAGACAAATACAGGGTCAGCGATTCAGCTCACTGGCACTGCACCTGCCTCGCAAGCATAAGGTTATGAGTTGGATCCCTGGTAAGAGATGGAGTGAGGGGGGAGGAAGACAAATACAGCACCACTTTCCTGAAACATGGAACCTAAAAGAGCTGAATTCCCAGATTCTGAGAAGAAATGGTGGTTTGAGGCTGGTATTTTGGAAAAATGAGGAAAAGTTAATCAAAGAGTACAACTCTACATTTACACAATGAATAATTCCAGAACTATCATGTACAGCAATAATGGCTATTATTAATAATCTATACTTGAAATGTGCAAAGAGAGTAGATCTTAAAAAAAGAGAGTTGATTCTCACCATGCACTGTGAGGTGATGGATATCATAGTTTAGCTTGAGTGTGGTAATAGTTTTACAATGTATATTTAGATCAAACTTCATGTTGTATACTTTGAATATGTAAAATTTTTATTTTTCTGTTATATCGCAAAAAACTTGAAAGAAAAAAAAATGGAGCCAGTGAGCAGGGTACAGAGAGAAGAGAAGCAAATGTCAGAGAACAGCAGAGGTATAACTGCAAGGTCATATGGACCATTAGAAGAGCAATAATATCCAAAGCCAATTCACTGTTTCTGGACTGGGCATTCTCACCCATGTGTGCTCAGTTTGAGGGAAAAACCACTATAAATCCTATTGCTCTTTTGATTCCACTTCCTAGTTATCTGTGTCCTGTGTTTGATGAAGTTCTCCCAAAGTCCCTCGCCTAATTCAGGCCCTTGACATCCTCCATCTGGCCCACAGAAGGAGCTCTGGACTCTGACTTTCTTCCTGCTGCTACCTTCTTTCCCTCAAGCCACAAAATGCTCCACTAGGAAACAGTTAGCTTGTTATAAGATAGCTTGGACCACTTTAGAAGGTTCTAACCACATAGACTGCTGCATACACAACTGAAGGGTTGTCACAGTCTAGGCCTAATTTGTATTTCCGGCTTCACCTGCTGCAGGCATTTTCTAGGGCAGCAAAGTAGGACAGATTAGGTGACATAAACTACAAAAATTTACTGTCCTACAGTTCTGGTGGTTAGAAGTTCATAATAAAAGATGTGGATAGGGTTGGTTGCTTCAGAGGCTATAAGGATAGGATCCGCAGCAGGCCTATCTCCTTGGCTTAGACAATCACCTTCCTTCTGTTTTCTCCATAGCATCTTCATTGTTTGTTTGACTACAGATTTCCTCTTCTTAAAATGCCAGCAGTCATACTGGCCTATGATCCACTTAATGACCTCATTTTAACTTGATTGGCCCTATAAAAGGCCCCATCTACCAATAAGGTCACATTCTAAGACACTCAAAGTTATAACTTCAACATATGAATTTTGGAAGAACACAATTTAACCCATGATGAATTCCATTTCTTACACAGTACTCATTTTCGTTTCTGAGTCTAGTTATCACTCAGTGTATCCCAGTACTCTTTGACACCACTGGATATTTGTTGATGCTTTTCCGTCTGTATATGGAATTACCTTCTTTTCCCACTTTGTTTAGTGAATTTTTATCAAAGAATTGAACCTCAAAATTTACATGACTTCTGTAAAACGCCCACACATGCACAATCTTACAATCAAAAAAAAAAAAAAACAGTCCCACCCATGTGTGGTTTGTACAAATTTGGTTGCCACTGGACATGACCTGTAATGAGTTGTAGGAAACCTATGATTTATGGTAGTCATTAGCTTGAAGCAGGTCCATCTTCCCATTGAAGGGGGATGAACAGCTACTGTCCTGGATGCAACAGATACTTAGCACACACTTGGCAGACTGCAACCATGCGGCACAGTGTGGTTTGTCTGTTAGTCTGTTGCTTTTCTTTCCAGAAACATTTTTGTTGGAGACCTTTGACAATAACAAATGACATCATCAAAATAATGATGCAGACAATATGATGGATTGGCCAGCTGTGTGACTGAAGGAAAATAAAAATAGTATTCATTGGATGAGCCAACCTTTAAGCTGTCTTCCTCCCTAGCATGTTATGAAACAACATTCAGTAGGATTTAAATAGCTGCTTAAAGGGCCTGGGATTTGGCTCAGTGGTTCTGCCACCTGCTTCACAAGCACAAGGACCTGAGTTCAATCCCTGGTACCCCCCCAAATTAGCTCCTTAATTGTTAATCTTTCTCATCCCCCTCCTTGTGAACAAGACTTTATGGCATAGATTTTGAAGGTTTGTTGCAATGAATAATAATCTAAAACAGTTATCCCATTTATAAATGTGTCCTGTGGTCAAATGAATTTGACTAAAGCTAAATATGAAACTCCTTTTTTGAAGATGATAAAAGTATCAACATATAGAAAGCTCATAAATACCAGTAGAAGTTTTCATTATTCATTACATATATCTCATATATTTGATTATAGAACTTTCTAAATATAATATACATGCAAATTTATAACATATATATTTCTGACACATATTTGCATGTTTGTACACGTATTTATTTTATAAAGTACATATTTCATGTATAAATGCAGATAGATACACAGATAGATGATAGATACTATTTTGCAAATAGGCATTTGATCTCAAGAAATCAGTGTTTCATGGAACCTGATTTAGGAAATGCTGAACCAAAAACACTCAATGAATCTAATAATAAAGACATATCTTTTGTTACAAATAACCATTTACATTTTGTTTTTGTTCCTATAGACATATTTTGTTCCCTTCCAAATACACGGATTTCAAAAAATCATATAAAATTCATTTATCCCCCTAATTCCTCCCTAAAGACATAATAGCAATGAGTCCGGAATCTTTGAAGACAGTAACTAGTGATTATATTTGTGAAATGAAATTGTTAGCTTTAAGTAGCAGATTTTCCCACTAGATATTGTCTGCAGTTTTGGAAGAGCTCTATATTTGATTTCTGATTCATAAGGATTTTGCAAATAATGATTACAACAGTTGGGTTTTTGTAACAATTTGGCTAGAGACTAGCCACCAGTTATTCAATCAAAAATTAATCTAGGTCTTACTACAGTAGTACTGTGCAAGTAGGATGAAAATCCATGATTAGATGACTTTAAGCAAGGAAGATTTTAGGTAATCTAAAAAGTGAGGTGTGGTTGATATATTCCATTAGAAGCCCCTAGGAGCTGATGTTTCCTTAATGAAGAAGACATTTCACCTGTGGCAACAATATCCCCTCAAACTCATCAGCTTCAGCCAACCCTTCCTGATGATCCATCGGGTGGATTTTGGATGAGACTAGATCTACACAATTGCAGAAGCTAATTTCTTATAATAAATCTCTTAATATACAGCTGTTACTTCCTCCACTTCCTTGGTTGAACTGTGATGCAATGGTGATATGGGGTCTATACTCAGACGTTTCTCCCATTTTGATCAGAAGCCTTTTAAGGGTAAGGAATGGGTCTCATCTCAAAGGCTCAGTACCCACAAGGCTTGTGGAGTTGAGCTCACTAAATGTAAAATGAATGAAATAATTAATCAATACAGCCTGAACTTGGGGCAGTGGCACATTCAAATAGGGTATTTTTTGTGTGTTTCTGTGTGGGTTTGTAATAATTCACTGAGGTCATCTTTTTTGTGGTTTTGCTGAAAAAGGAAAAATTCTAGTTTTCTATATCATTCTATACAATGAAAGAAAAATATAAAAGCACTATAAGGGCAAATGTTGGCTAATTATTAGGAAAATTATATGAAGCAAGCACTGAAAACAAAATAGCTTCAAAGGTAATAACACTATAGCATTTTATATAACTGTAGAATTTTACAATATTTTTTACTAGTCTTATGATACTATCCACAATTTTGCAAGTCAGGATACTGATGTTTTTATAATAATTTTATCACACTGTAAAAGTCAGGTACATCTATAAGGGAAACCCAGGGTGCCAATGATCCTGAATTGGTAAGGGAAAAAGCAAGCATTATTTCTACTGAGTGTATATATGGTAGATTGTGTACTAGATCATTTGCATTCCAAACAAAAGATGTTCTTCCCTCAACAATAGGTCAAGTTATTGTTATGAAGTGAAATAAAGCCTATAAATGCACAGAGGATGTGTTTGTGTGGAAGGGAGGGGGAAGATAAATAAATGTTACTTGTTCCAAAGAAGAGAAATTAGGAGAATAACTCACAGCAGAGTTCTACTATATGTCAGCCTTGATGATATAGAGAGATAATGAAGTAAGTTATATATCTTATTTAATCTTTACAGTCCTATGAGATAGATTTAGTTACCAATATTTTACAGAGGCGGCTCATGTAGGTTGAGTAATGCGTTGGTAACTAGTCAGTCAATGAGGCAGGATTTGAATCCATGGCTGATTCCAAGACTGATGTCTGTCGCTTCATAAATGTTTCCACTGCATTTTTATATGTGTGGGTTGGGGATGGTAGGCTATTATCCATTGCCCATATACATCTCTTAAAATGAATAGAAAAATTAGATAAATGGAATACAAAGTATCGTTTTGATTACTTTGTAGGTAAAAGTAGAATGAAGAAATTAGCTTCAGTGTGCAGCCTCATTAGGGGTTGGTAATATTGCCCCCCCAAAAGGGGAGCTTGGTAAGATCCACCTAAAGGAGATCAAACACCCACCATTACTTGGAACACCTGAATCACATGACTTTTTACTTATTCATAGGAAAAGTCAGAATTCCAACCTATCCTTTAGAAATGCAACTCGGACACAGGTACACAAAGGCCAACCATAAGGAAGACTAAAGTAGAAACTAGCCATACTGTGTGAACTCAATGTAAAATCAAAAACCAGGATGAACTTACTCATCCATCCTCAGCACTCTCTTCTAAACCTCAACAGGGGACGCTATGCTTCTTCAAGTGATGAGGAGTGGGTGAGAAATGAAGAAAGATCAGAAAGCGTATCTCCCAAACTTCCACTTCAGGAAATGCAGTGGAAGCCACCCAACCAATACTCCTCACCCCGCCAGTCATAGAAATTTAAGGAATTGAAATTAGGACTTTTTTATATGCTTCACCAAGTTCAACTAGAATGCAGGTATCTCCTTGGGTGGAGTTGAGGAAGAATAGAAATATAGTGTTTTATTTGGGACAATTTTACTTCTTCTTTCATGGGGTATTTCTCCCCTACCCCTACCACTTTGTAAGAGTTGGGGGCCACTGAGCTTTTCCCTACAGAAAGCTCTCAAGTGAGTTTTAAAAAGTAAATCAATTAACACCAAGGCCAATTTCTACCTGAGACTACAAATTCATTTTCTATTCTATTTTCCATTCAAATTTTTGTCCAATCAATTATCTTATATGACTTATCAAAGACACACAAAGTATATTCATTTCATATGGCTGCTACAGAAATTACTACAAAGCAGGTGAGTGAAAACAATAGCAAAAATGTCCTCACAGTTTTGGAGGGTAAGTCTGAAGTTGCAGTATTAGTAGGGTTATACTTCCTCTGAAAGTTGTAGAGAATACTTTCTTGTCTCCACCAACTTTTGCTATATCTTGGTAATCCTTGGCATGCTTGGCTCATCCACTGATCACTCCAACCTCTGTCTTCATTGTCATATTCTTGTCTTCTGCCTTTATGTGCCTGCCTTCATATGATGATCTCGTTTTTTATAGACTCTCTTTCCTTTCCTTATAAAGACACCAATTCTGAAGTGTCCACCCTACGGCAAAATGACCTCTTCTTTGCTTAACTAATTATATCTGCAGGGATCTTATTTCCAAACAAGATCATATTCTGACGGATAGGAAGTTCAACACATATTTTGGGGGAGAGGGACACAATTTAACTCATAAGATAACCATAGCTACACAAAGATATCTAAACAATACAACCAAAACACCTGAAAATGCCCCCAATTTAAATGTTTAAATTATTACCTTCCTAGAGAAAAATAAAGTCAAAAGATTAAATCCTCACAATATTTTAAATTAATGTCAAATCACATTACAGCCCTCTAAAATTCAAAAATTAAGATTCAGATTCATTCTTTCCTGTACCTCATCTGCTGTATTTTAGCTAGACCTATTTCTCACTGCTGCTGCTTTTCTCTAGGAGCTGTATGCTCTGGGATGGAGGTGATTCCTCCAAAAATGTATTGACTATAAAGTATCCTTTCTGCCGTTTTTCTCTCAAGTTATCTAAAGAATCCACGAGACTCTTGGGTTAGCACATAAATACCTTCCCCTCTACAAAACTTAGAGAACAGGACAATCCTAGAGCAAAGTTATAGTCCCTAGCCCAGCACTGGGCACAATAAAGGCTCAGGGATATTTAAAGGAAAGTAAAATGCTAGTGGTGAGATGGTACGCTGGTTATTTCTACTTCTGATGCTAGTCAGCAGGTACACCCTTAACCATTATAGGGCCTAGACAATAGTATAAATGGAGGTCCTCATTTTCTAAATATTCAAAATGTATGAAACAAGTTAGCAAATTATGAAATCAAATGCACTCTCCCCCTTCCAAATAAGAATGCAATCTGTAATTTAAGTTAGAATTTAAAATTCTTGAGCCCTTCTAAACTTGTTTTCTAATGACATTTTTAAGAGCAATTAGATTCTATGGCACCAATTTTTCTTCTCCTCTGTGATCCCAGAGCTCCTCTCAGCTATTCCTTCAAGTGTTTCTTTTCCTTTCCTTTCCCTTTTTCTTCCTTCCTTTCTTTTTGATTCTTCCTTAGTTTCCAGAGCTAAATCCAATTCCTCAATCCAGGTCACATGTTTATCTGTAACAACTTGATTATTTTATCTGTCTGCTCTCCAAGGTCTTTGTACGCATTCCATCCCCATCTGATTCCTTAGAGAAACCACTCCAGATAGAAGTCAAATTTGGTAAATTTCCAGCCTTAGTGTTTGTAATGATTTCATGTAACTGTTTTACCTCTTTTATTCAAATAAGCTTTCTCAACAGGTTAAAAGCACCCATTAATGTCTGTTCATTAATAAAACCCATTATTCTTCCAAGAGTGAAGCTAGTATCCAGGCATCTGAAATATTAAACTCATGGTCAGACTTCCATAATTGACAAGCGGAGAGACAAGTGAAAGAATGCAAAGAGGGAATTAATTGTTTTAGGGCTCTATGAACAAGCCCAATGGAATCAAGAGATGTGATTGTCCAGAGTCTTAATATTTTTCCTTTCCATACATAGTTTCTTGGAAAATGGGGTGAGGGAGGGAGGGAGGAGGAAGAAGAAAGGGAAGAGGAAGGGAAGGAGGAGGAGAAGGAAAGTAGCTAATCAACTGTTTTTCATAACTAGCAGAAACAACTTCAAGATGCAAATCTAAATGCTCGTTTTGTGTTCCACTGGACTACACTTGCCCTTTGCATTTGCAAAGCCTATTCTAAAGTCCCAGGTAAAAAACACTGTAAAAACAGATAACAATAAAGATATTGTTACATATACTGTCAGGTTAAAAAGAAAAGTCAGCCTATTGCACATCTGCTCATATTGAAAGGAGTTTACTTAGAAATAAAAATACCTTTTTCCTTATAATCTAGTTGCTGTTTCAGCTGATCCTGAGTGGTTAAATGAAATTTAGAGGTCCATTCATAAAGTCTCAGATTCACTAGGCTCTGCACAACCTGAATGAATTTGACAACAATAGTAACAAACCTGCACAATGAAAATAATTTGCTTATTGTTCTCTCGGGTCTTTGCTATCACTAAGACGTGTCAGTTCCTTCCAAGGGAACTCAAACAAGTTGAAGGAAGAGTCAATGCTATCCACTGACAAGATAATACTGTTGTCTCTATTTTCCATGTGAGAAAACCAAGTCTTTGTGTCATGTGCTGAACACACATTGATTATGCCTTGGATGAGTCAAATACCTTTGCTGGTATCTTGGTCTACATAAAAATTAAGGAAGGAGAGTCTGCCCTCAATGACTGCATTACCTGGTGGTCTAAATGATATACCATCGGGTCCTCTTTTATTCTAGGACTCTATCGATTTATAAGTTAGCAATTTCTATGAATGGAGACAATTGAAAGTAGGCTACATAGCAAAGTTACAATGAGTAAGAGAAAACTTTCAGCTGAAGGAATGGCAGAGGTTTCAGGAAGTGACATTTGAAATAGGGCAAGGATGAGTTGAAGTTTACACACTTTGACTCATGCAACTATTTTTCTATAAAAACAGTTGAGCAACTGAATGCAAATTGCTCATGAGGTCCAATTTCTACCTTTCATATATGGAGGTTCTTCTAGCATCCTTTATCTAATCTCTTCTTTTGATCTGAACAAACTTCCTGGGTGTTTTGCTTTGTTGTTTGTTGATCTCATACTTCTGCCCACCTCTTAAATTTCCTGCCCCTTCTCCATCTGATCTGAAATCCCAGGGGCCCTACCTGCCTTGTGGTATTACCACGGGAAGCTGTGCTCAGTTATAGTTATCCCACAGTCTTGCTTGGATTTCAAAGTGATCTAACTGTTCTCCCAACCACAGGATGTCCTGCATCAGGATCCAGAGCTGGCTGAGTATGCCTGAACGTTTTGGGTTTGGAAGTTCTATGCAGCTATCTTGCTTTCATAGTGAACACTCCAAGTCTGCCCATCTGAGGCTTCCTCAACTCCAGCCCCAGCCCTTCCCATTTAAAAAATCTTCCCAGCATTTCCCAAGTGCAGAAGGCTTGGAGATTCTAAATTGCTGTCTCCAGACTTCAGTGGAATTCAAGGGGTTCCATGAGCTGTCTTGAGTTTCACATCCACTGTAAATCTTTTCCTCAGTCATAAAACTATGGTACTGGCCCCACGGTTTGGGGGAAGCCAAAAACGACATTCGGAGTCCATGGACATATTTCTCTTTTCTCTCTCTTCCCAATATTTCTCCTTGTCTTCCTTTTCCCCCTTTCTTCTCTCCTCCACTCCCTGCCTGCCATATTCTGTCCTGCTTTCCTTTGGTCTCTTCCCTCTCCTCTTCCCTCCTTCTCGTCCTCTTTCTCACTCTTGTTCAGAAAACCCTGAAACTCAAAGACCTTTGCTTTCCTTACTGGATCACAGAACTCCCCCTTGGTTATGAGCAAAAGTGTGCTTCCCCTACAATCTATAGCTTTGACATCTGACAGACACAGGCTTGCCAGTTCCTAGATAAAACCAATCTTCAGAAAAATACGTGAAAAGCATTTCCTCTCTTAGTACAGCCACCTCACTGGTGGCATTTTTAAAAACCGTGAATACAAACAAAACATTTAGAGTTGCATGACTATTAGAGCTGCACAGGGTTTAGGAAGCTTGCAATCCTGTGTGTTTCCGCAGATGACTGACCTAACAAGCTTAACTGAGAGTGGGATTAGTTATAAGAAAAAGAGCCATTTTCTTTCCAGTTCAGGCTTACCTCAAAAATGAGAACTGCAGTATGTTGACTGTTTGACTACTAGTAAATAAACAGTCACTCATTACACTTCTTACATATTACTTGAGGTCAGACTTTTAAAATGTAAAGGGGAGAAAGTTCCATTTGAGATTTGAGCCTTAAATT
This sequence comes from Fukomys damarensis, assembly GCF_012274545.1. NCBI lineage: Eukaryota > Metazoa > Chordata > Mammalia > Rodentia > Bathyergidae > Fukomys > Fukomys damarensis. The sequence goes on along the minus strand of NW_022900947.1, from coordinate 16,303,778 downwards.
GTTAGTTATAGGGATATTAGGATATTAGGATATTATGTTGATACTATGTTCCCCATCTAAAAATCCTTGAGTTCTCTGTCTCCTTCTAACTGTCTCGATACAGGTCACAGAGAAGGCCGTGAGGGGCTGCTGCTCTTCTCCGGGGGCTTGTCCTCAGGCTCTGGAAGTCACCTGTCTATGTCCCCCTGCTCCCAATGATCACATGGCTTCACGTTGACTCTGGACTGGTCTTTCACAGTGCCGACTCACACCGTTAAAGGGCTACTCTAGGCTAAGAGAACAGAACAATAACAATGAATATTCAGTAGGTGGGGCAGGGAAAAGGATTAAAAGTGCTGGAATTCTATGTAGGCTTAGGTTTTAGCCCAAACTAGGAAGAACCTTGACTTTAGCATTTATTAAGTAGACAAAATTGAGGAAAAACTCAACCATTTGAAACCACCCCCCTCTGTAAAAGTTCAGAATAGATCTGACTTTGGGACATACAATAAATCATAATTTCCAGATGTGATAGGCGGACAAAGGGACTATTTATTTTAAAAAGTGCCTTTTGTTTTTCCAAAACTAGAACCAATAGCCTTTGACCCAGAATATCACAAAACTCTCTCTAGTAAAAATAGTTACGTATATCATCAAGCGCAGAGCCTCAAGAATTACAAAAACGCATCAGACAATTTTAAAGGAATATTAAATATAAGTCATTATTAAATTCCTTCTAGCTGATCACACCAAAACATATTCAAATTATGCTCCAATGACTTATGCTACGCCAGCCTGGAGTGGCTTCCAAGAGGCAGTGGCTGAGATGTATTTTAAAAAGAGGTTTTCTTTAATTGAATTCAAAACCCATTAAAGTCCCATTAGAAACATAATTGCCACGATATAAATCATAAAATGCTATCTTTTAGAATAAACTAAAAGTGAGGGGGAGGGGTGACTCCATAATTAACACTCTGGACCACACAGACTGTATATGCTATTCTGGCATCATCAGCCCAGATGTTGGCAGATGCTTTAGTTACTAAAGAAAGAACAACTGCAAAGGCATGTCAAATGCTAGTGTGGACACCAATGAGACACATCGACCCCATTGATTCTGTCCTGAGAGAGGCAAAGGTCCCAAAGATATCACAACATGGCTTAGGACACATTCTACATCTTTTCTACCAACTTACACCTAAGCAACCTCTCCAATATACACTTTTACCCATTATCCTCAAATATCACTCTTTTATCAAAGCCAAACCTGTTTCCTAAAGCTGCCAGTTACCAACTGTTTCCTCAGAACCATTATAATGTGTGCCTTTGTTCTTTATCAGCACAAAATTGGTATAAGTGTCCTTGTTTTCAAAGTGTGGTTCTGCCTTTCCAGCCTGGAAATCCTCTGGGAACTTGTCAGAAACACAGGATCTTATGCCCCAAGCAGACCCACTGAATCAGACCTCGCAGACTGCCCAGACAATCAAGTGGTTTGTACATGCATTAGATTGAGAAGCACTGTGCTTTTTCTTGTCCTTAGGAGAGTGCCTAAAATCTAAAGATATAAAAATATATATCCAGGCCTGGGCATTTAGCTCAGTGGTTTCACCACCTGCCTCAAAAGCGCAAGGACCTGAGTTTGATCCATGAGATCAAA
>NW_022900947.1:16261966-16301638 GCF_012274545.1 Fukomys damarensis | reverse complement strand
TGTTAAAGTTTCCCAAAATTCAATTAAAATATATATATATGCATGTATGTATATATGTATATATGTGTATATATATATATATATGTGTGTGTGTGTATCCAAATACATGTTTTTAATTTTTTAATTTTTTAAAAAATTTTATGTATTAGCAAAAATAATATCCAAATTGAGCAAACTTTTCTGCGTGAGGAAAACCTTTTGCTTCTGAATGATAAGACTAAAATGAGACAATTACATGTAGAGCACTTATCTTGAGGCAATTACATTTAGGCACTTAACGTGGCTATCATATAGTCAGTTTATTAAATGTTAGTTACTATCAACATTATCTAGAGTGCTATGGCATTTTTTTAACCCTTGTCAACATAATCTCTGTGTTTTGGTCAATGTATTCCACTATAACTTGGTTGACTTTAGATCTTTAGGGTAGAGAAAAGAAATGAAACAATATTATAGAGCCATTATTAAAAGCAGTGGGAAAAGAAATAGAGAAAGTGAACTTTTTCTCTTAGAGCAGAATGACTGTGAGTCTTAATGTGAGGAATACAATTATCATGGTCGTTGCATAGAACATTTCTTAAGTAGCCACTGGGTGCTTGGGAAAACTCAAGCCCACTAAAGACATATGTTTTATTTAGCACAGTGCTAGGAGAATGAAATTGTTTTGTTGTGTTTATGTTTTGGCTCTCCCTTCAGCCAAAGTAAATTCCAATTTTCATCCATTTCCTTGTCAATCTTGCTTTTTCAAATGGCTTTAAAAAAACACTTTGAATTGTAAAAAGTAGATGCTTCAAGTTTTGAGCTGATACTTCTTGAAGTCAGAGCTATAGAAAAAGATGAAGTATATAGTTTAATTGTCCTTTTATCAGATTAGGGTGGGGCGCATGATAAGATTCCATTCAGCAGCCTATTGACTCTTTCAACCTTGCCTCTCAAAACCTTTCTGAACACAGGAGCTGATACTGCAGGTTTTATATTTATAATGATTAATTAAGTCTGCACTAAGCAATGTTCTTGACTGCAGGAACAAAATCCACTTTAGAAAGCTGAAATGACAGCTTGCCTAAAATAATTAACACCCATACTGATAGAATTGAAATGTTCTTCCCTGACTTTATACAAGCAGATTCCAGCAACTTAATTACTGATATTTCTAGTTGTTCTAGAATTACAATAAAAATAAAGAGGGTTGGATAAAGCAGTGATGTAGATGAAAAATTATACACAGGATATAAAGTGAATTAACATTTAAATGTGGATATATCTGTAATTATTACATATAGCCCAGGCACAAATACATTTTGGTTGGTTGTCTGTGGAAATAAAACAAGAGCTGGTTATGGGCCAAGTTTGGAAGGAAGCTCTTAGAACACTATGACTGCTCCCTGGAACTACTCAATATTCCAGTGAAGTATTATATAACGGTAGCTTTTGAATGTCAGAGGTTTAGCATTTTCTTGAAATGCACTGGCCCTTACTGTCAACTTTAACTATTATCTAGTTCATCATGGGACTTAAAAATCTCCAAATTTAAGAGTTCTGGCATATGGTTCATGTAACATAAGTAAATAAAAAAGTCAGACGTATTTGACACAGTCTCTTGGATTTTCCATGAATTTCTGAGTAGAGTTCATCAAATTACCTTACAAGTGGATACTCTCCTCCACAGCAAACTCATCGCAGTGCCTGTCAGATAACTAAGTCTCGACAAAGTGACAGCTTTGCTGATAAAAGCCTTTGATGACATCCTCACAACTCTCATGTCCCATCTCCCTATTTCGTATTCCCTAAATATCCGGTAAATGAATTCTAAATATTTCCTTCTGTTCCACATGAAATCCTAACTACTTTCCTTTTCAATTTGCTTACAAGAAGAGAAAAACAGCCAAGCTCATGTTCTAAGTGAACAAATCATATTTTTTTTCTTAAAGGCAAAGTAAGTTAGACCATTCGTTTGCTTTGTAGATTGAGCAAGTAGAGTCCAAAATTTAATTGACAGGATTAATTCATAAAATGTTTGATCATATTTTTCTTTATGCCACACTGTGACATTTTTTTCTAAGGCTACCAACTTCAATGCCTTCCATAGCTTGGAGGATCATCCAAATTGACAAAGCAATTGTGCAAAGATGCATGATCCACTATGGTAGTCACTGGCTGCATGTGGATAAGAAATACTTGAAATGTGGCTAGTTCAATGCAGATGTGCTGTTAGTGCAAAATACACAGTAGTTACCTACGGAGAATATATTCCGAGACTCCTATGGGATGATGCAAATGAATGACAGGACCAAGTTCAGAAACTGAATGCCTTGTCCAGTTTCACCAAGAATTCATCACATGTTGTCTATAACTTTTGCAGTCTGAAATGTGACAGCAAAAGTAGCATGAATTTATTTTTCTTTCTTCAAAGTTTCATGGATAGAACATTGTTCTTACTGTAGATCTCAACAATCTCAGTGTACAAATGTTTTGCTTTTCCTTTTCAGTCTAGAAATTTCACTTTCCAATAAAAGGAAACACTTTATGGCTTCTCTTTGGAAGACCAGCATTGCCAAAGTTATTATTCTTGTGCTTTGGAGCCATGATTAAGTAACATAGACATTACCTGAACAGAAGATTTTCAATATTGGGATAGTTGGTCTGTTAACCAGGATGGCAACTAATTGACTAATGAGAGGGTAGTGTATATAGTGCAGATACACTAAACAAAGGTATGATTCAGGATCCACCTGAAAAATAGCAGGGAGCATCATGCGACTCAAAGTGGTATCCAACTAAAAACTCACAAATTGTTTATTTATGGAACTTTTCCATTAAATGTTTCCAGACTATATCGGACCTCCAGGAAGTGAAACCATAGAAGGTAATTAAGTAGATCAAGAAGAACTACTACTGTACAGATGACAATGCACTAAATGTACTAAATATAGTAAAGACTCATCCTTGGGTATTGTTACTATAGAAAGAAAATGAACTTTGAAATCTGAAAATTATAAATTTAAGTGATCTTCTTGTCACTTTCTTTAAATGAAAAGAGAGAAATATATTCCTAAGGGTTATCGCAAGTAATACATGAATAAATTATTCAATATTAAAGAGCCAAAGGTAGTGCCTGGCAAGTTGCAGAAGAAAGAAGAGAGATTTGTCTAACTGGATGGAATCAGAACTTTGAAAATGTGCCTCATTCCAGCAGCATAATTGTGGGCCAATTAGCCCTGGTGCCTCACTGCTTTTCGCCCAGAACCCGAGACACATAGTCCAAGCTTACCAGAATGTAGTCATGAAAACATAGTGATCAGCCATTTGTTAATTATTAATTATGTTCCTTTATATTCCTACCATTCACTGCTTACCAGGTCCCAAAGATTATTTTTAAAAAATTTCAGATACACTTTACCATTTCATCCTCACAGCATTAATATCAACATCTAAAGCTCGCAGAGATTTGACCAAGTCCTGAGCAAAGTGCATTACCTGTGTCATCGCACAAGATCCCAATGAGCTATGCAGTCTGACAAGGAAATCCAGACCGGAAGCATCACTAGACATTTTGTGGATGAGGAAATTGAGGCTTAGAGAGGTATTCTACCAACATCTCACCAGTTTTGCAAGACACAGATGAGTCTCCTCCATTTTGTTAGTCAATCCCAGAGTCTCTCTAACTTCCCATCACAGCTTTGCTCCTTCTCATCTTCTTCCTTGTCCTGTCTTTTCTTCTCCCATCCTATTCTTCCTTTCTTTGGGTCTTACTTTTTTTTAATGCTTTCTTCTCTCCAACCCATTTTTAAGACACCAGTTTTTATATGCAATATTTTTCTCCCAGCAATGTATAGTTTGGTGCATTAATAACACTTTTTTTAAACATTTCTGTTTGCTGCAGTTTTGTTTTAAGCACTTTGTACATAGTTGTACCTACTTAGGACGTTACATTTGAGCTTTCAACTGCATGTTAAGGTCTGGTGCAGTGCGCCCAAGTCACGTCTCCCCTAATGTCCTAACCAGTGTATCACTGCTGCTGGGAGAAGGGTGTCCGGCTCCTGTGCAAGGCTACTAGATGTTAGGTATTGTGGGAAAATAAATTCACAACAGAACTTCTGCTAGATTCCCACCAAAAGTCACAGAACTTGGTACCAAGCAACAGGTTGGAGATGATCTGGTACAGTTTTCTGTGTACTTCAGATAATGAAATTCTATTCCAAAGAGATTTTCATTTAATTTTGAGCCTCACATAGCTATTTGCCATTAAGATCTAGAACTAATCTAATGTACTTTTCACCATACTATTCTATAGTCCAGTTTTATTTATCTTTATTAAAATCTGACCTCAGGCACATCTTATAATCTCAGGCCAGATAATATATGAGAGGCTGAGACAGGAGGACAACAAGGTGGAGCCCAGCCTGGGCAACACAGTGAGGCTCCATTCCAAAAAATTCAATTCTACTGCAAAATATAAAGTCAAATTTACAAAAGAAAATTCATGAAAAGTAATGCAAGATCAAAAAATGTTGTGGTGGAATTTCATTATTAGTTTAAAAAAAACCCCTCTGTGTATCTTTCTCTTGATCCTGTTTTAAATATCCTCATATTTAAGTTTTAATTGAGTCAAAATTTCTGTTTAGAAGAAAGCAGCTATTTCCCCACACTTGAACTTTCAGCATCTAGTGGAAGAAATGCTTAGCTCAGAGGTGCAAACCCAGCCTTCTTATTGTTATACAACTCAAAGCAACAAAGATAGATTCTATTCTACTACATTTAGATGGCTATAACACAGTTCCATACTCCGGGTGGCTTATAAACAACAGAAATATATGTCTTATACTTCTAAAGGCTGGGAAGACCAAGATGAATACTGTGAATAGGCCAGTGGACTCAGTGTCTGGTGAGGGCCTATTTCCTGCTTTATACATGGCCACCATCTTACTGTGTTCTCAGAGTACAGAGGAAGAAGAGAGGTCCTTTACCTCCCAAGACTCTACCCACTAGTGTGACCAGTTGAAGTCCTAGTTGTCAACATTCTACGAATTTGTGGGAGGTACAAACATTTGGTTCAGTGCATAAGCCAAATTGTTAGGCTGACTTCTCAGTTGCACTGGTCTACGTCCACTGATCTAAGCTCTCGTAGTTTTAGTTATTACTATTACACACATACTCAAGGGCTGGAATGTTATAATTATAAAAATCACTGTGAAAAAATCTACAAGTCTCGTTGAAACTCTCTAAGCCTCTCTAGTAAAAGTTTAGTAATCATCTTAATATGTCTGTAATAAAGTTTGTCAAATGTTGGACACCAACTCCAGCATATCTATCCTCAGTAATAGTGAACCACTGTATCACACCAAGGAAAGGTGATTATTTGAAAATCTCTGCTTAAGTAAATTATTTTTGACCTGAGAGAATATTCATGTACTCTTCCTTGCAACAGCTACTCCCCCCATGTTTCACACACCCCCCTTTCCATCAATATTCACTTCAGAATCAATTATTATTATAGCCATTAAAGAAGGTGCCAGATAGCATCATTTATTGCTCATAGTTTTAATATGGCAATGAAAAATTAGCAGCAAATTTATTAACCATCACCAGCACACAATGAATTTGATGGAAATAATATTAATCTGCAGCAACCACAGTACATACTGACCTACCTCTAAACTTAACTCTGAGGCTGGTCAGAATCCTTCTGATACAAATCTGTAGCAAAAGAATTTCAGTCGGTCTCATCTCACAAGGTCATTTCATTTGTTCTGGGAATAGTTGGCTATATTTCCCAATGTTCTCTCTGTTGAGTGAACATAAAGAGACTACTCACATCATTATCTTCCAAGCACATCAATGGAGCACCCATCCCTACCCAGCAGGGGCCTGGACATGATAGAATACTAGATAGCTAGACAGTGTCCTGCCCTCCAAAACTTTAAACAGATAACCAGGGTACTCTGGGTAGATACAGGATTCAGATATTTTGCTTCTATACAATGGTTATAATACTCAGTTAAATGGCAAGGATATTATTTTAATAATACTTATTCCACAATCTCTACTCACATAGCAAAACCTGTAAGGTGCTGTCTTAAGAAAATACAGTATATTTTAAAAACTTGTGCGGATTGTCATTTTGCGTCAAGCCCAAGCCATAAATACAGTCTGAATTACAACGTGGCTCCTGTATAGCTTCTACTGCTCACATCAACCAAGCATTAGTGCAAGAAAGCAGATTTCTCAGGGATATAGGCTAGAGATCCCAGGAAACAAATCCTGTAGAATACATCTGGCATATTACTTCCACAAAATAGAGAGAATAGTTTAATTTAATAGATCCGCATTTGTCCTATGACCCCAGGCCTCTGATCCTGAATTTGAGTGTTCGCTTTGAGAGGAATCACTCTTGAAAGCCTACTGGCCTCATCTGCACGTTGAAGCCCTCCTGCTTTCCTTCTTTAAATTCTCTCTCATTTCTAGATGTTTCAGGGGCGTGTAACATGGATCGTGTAGGGTTTGCTTATCGCACTTCAGCCCACTGACTGCAATCCTGTCCTTCTAGAAGTTTCTTCACAGTGCTGTCTCCCACGCTTGCTGCCTTCAAGGTCCTTCCTGAGAGCAAAGATGTCTGCCTGGAGGCCAGCATCGGAGCTCCCATCCTCCCACAAGTGTGAGCTGAGGGGTGAGGACTAAGGGAGAATTGCTATGCCATGTTCTACCGAGAAGTGAGATGCCCAGTGCCCCTAGATGCGGAAATAATGCTATTTGTTTCCCAGTCTTGTCAGAATCCTCTCACAGATCCAGAACAGTAGTGATGAATTTGAACTTTCCAAATCCACATTTTATCTCTCCCGAGCTCCTCTTCACAAATCAGATTATGAGACACAGATACCGAACCACTAAATAAAGCCAGGACAGACTTCCCAGGAAATTGCAGAATGATATCTAACATTTTTTTGGGTGCCTAATTTAAGATCAGTGCTTTCCTGAGTACCTGATGGTTGAAATTCTGTCTCACTTCTAGCTGTGTGATCTTGGCACTACTAAGCTCTTCCATGCTACATCTCTGTAACCATCAACAAAAATTCCTTTCTCTTTTCATCTTGTACTGTTTTAAATACTTTGTGTTCCAGCATTAATCCACCTTTGCTCCCCATTTACCCGCTGCCGCTGCACATTTGCCCCTAACTTTCTCTTGTGGACGTCATACCATCCAGTAAACTGTAGCCAAAATTCTGAAGCAGAAAACTTGGGCGGCCCTCCCCCTAGTGGCGATGTGGGGACTATCCTAAAATTGTCTCGGTTAGAAAGGAATCTATCAGAACTTGCCTACTCCTTTGAAAGTTGTTCCAAAAGACACAGCAGATAAATTGGGAAGGTCAAATGACCAGGATGAAATAGGTTTTGTGATGCCCCCTAAAAGCTGAGGCCTTCAGTCACTGGAGGGTGAGAACAGCAAGATTGAAGGAGAGAAATGGGAGGAAAACCCAAATTTACAAGGAAGGCATTTGGGGTGTACTAAGATCTCTGATGTAAAAAGCAGCAGAGCATGCTAGAAATGGGCTTCAAAAGGTTGCACAGAAGCGAGAGGTACTAGGCAGGCCAGTGCATGAAAACTTCTATAGGCAAAGTTTAGGATTAGAGTCTTTTTGTCTACAATTAAAGGTTTTTAATAAAGAAAGCATCATGATCAAACTCGAATTTTTAGTAGGCCCCTCAGATCTTACCTAGTTACAGCAGGATCAAAGTAGGGATAATTCCCAGTGATTTTTGTTTTCCTCATTATATCTTCAAGTCATATTTCTTGGCATGGACAAAACCTCACCAACAGCATCAGAAAGTTGCTGTCTTAACAGAGGCAGAGAGATGCTTTTCTTGGTAAGTGAGGGATATTTCTAAGTCAGTGCTACATACTGGGTAGCTGTCGGCTCTGTCTGGAAATGGCTGGAGTTACTGATCAGGATAGGAGTTTAATAATTCCTTGGTGATCTTCCCCTCTGTGAAGAGGAAAACAATAAATACTTCTCCGTGGTTATAATACATTTGCTTATCCAGTCACTTATCCAAATGGCTTGGGAGTCCCAGAGAAGCTTGAAATTTGATGCTGCCAAATTTCTACCCATTCTTTAAGGCTTTCCCCATGAAACCTTCCCAGCTGCAATCTGCCTCTTCCTTCTCTGCTGTCCTCCAACAACTATCACTTTTTGGAGTCCAACAGCCACTTCTCATTGAACAAGGTTGAAAGAGAAGCTGAGAGCTCTTTTCCCTACCCTACAGCCTATTCACAGAGGGAGGACAGAATGCAGAGCTGAAGGCAGAAATGAGGTGATTCGAGGAAGGAAAGGGGCACAAGCCAAGGAAGGCCAAGGATTTCCAGCAAGTCACCAAAAGCTGGGGAAAGACATCCTCTCAGTCTGCTGGGGCTAGCACAGCATAATACCTCATATTGGGTCATTTCCAAGAAACAGAAATTTATGTCACACAGTTTTGGAGTTTGTGCAATCCGAGATCAAGGTGTTGGCAAGTTCACATGTCTGCTGAGGGTGCTCTGTACAGGGGAAGGATGTTTCCTCATAGCAGAAGACGGAAGGGCAAGTGACTGAATGTTACATGAGGCATATTTTATAAATACCATCATTTCATTGACAAGGGAGATATCCTGGCCTACACCCTTTTGAAAGCCTCTCTTGATACTGTCACATTGGCCAGCTGAGTTTTTGAGGGGACACATTCAAACTATACCAGATATGAATGGGTTTCTTCCTCATAGCCATCAGAAGGAATCAACCCCACTGACAGAAACCCTGATCTAGAACTTCAGCCACACAGTCTGTGGTAGTTTATTATGGCAGCTCCAGAAAACTAATAGTGATTTAGGTGTCAGTTTTCCACATCTAAGGAAACGTCACCATTGTTTTCAAAAAACTTCAAGGACTTTGACTTTGAAAGTCAAAGTCAACTTGAACTTGACAGTTTACACACAACCTGCCTGCAATTCACACCGTGAGCAAGAAGCCCAGCAGTGAGTAACACTGCCCCCTTCGCTTTATTCCTATCCCCACTCCTTAAGTCTCTGCTACTTCATGCCTGGACAATTGAAAAATATCCTACCATTTTCTCAATCTCCTGTTTCAAACTGCCCAGCAGTCTCCATCACATTTACAAATGAAATCCATACCCAGGTGATAGCCTCCCAGGTACCATGTCCTGCCCGCCTCTCTGGCCTCATCTCTCACCCATCCCATCCTCAAGCCTCTGCACAATGGCTTCCTTTCTGTTGGGTAAAACACCAGCAGCCGCAGACTCCCTCAGGGCTTTTGTCTTCACTGCTCCTCTGTCTGGCCAGCTCTGCCTCCACACATTTGCATGGCTGACTTCCGTCTTTCAGAACCCAGGTTAAATGTCAGTCTTCGGTGAGGCTCTGCCTGCACACCCACTCTGAAGTAACTCTTGTTCTGTCATGCCGTCATTTTGTTTTCCTCTTCACACTATCACTATTTTATCTTTGATCAATCAAAAACACTGATTGTGCACCTATTCTGTGCTAAGACCTCTTCTAGGCACTTAAATATGTGGTAAGAAGACAAGACTTTTTTATCTCAAGGAGTTTACAGTAAAGAAAGACCCGATGTTTTTCTACTTTATTCATTTTTGTTTGTTTTGTGTTCATTTCTTTTCCTCATTGAGTTTATTGGTACATTTTAGGAATACAGTACAGTTACATTCATCATCGGGCTCTTGTACCTTTACATGACAGGTTTTGGTATTCATTTTTTCCCCATACCCCTGTCTTCCCTTCGCCCCCTCCTCCCTTCCCTATTTACAAAAACTTTATTTCCATTTTTTTAATTTTCTCATATATTTTTCTTTTGCCTTATTTCCTTTCCCCTATCTTTCCCCCTTCCCCGCTGGGCATGGTGACGCACGCCTGTAATCTCAGCACTCAGGAGGCTGAGGCAGGAGAAATGATGTGAGTTCAAGACCAGCCTGGGCTACACAGTGAGTTCCAGGTCAGTCTCAACTACATAGTGAGACCCTGTCTCAAAAAACCCAAAACAAACAAACAAACAAACAAAAAAGTTTATTCATTTTTAAAATAATCTGCTCATCTCTCTCCTGTTAGAATGTAAACCTCAAGGCATCAGGCCGCATTTTTTCCTTGTTCATCTTTGTATGTCCAAGGCCTGAAGTAGGTGTTGGTACATGATAAGTACCTTGGTATCTATTCATTGAATGAATTAAAATTAAAATGAATAGCATACTTATAACACAGCATTGTAAACTTAAATCTTTACCTCTGAGCAGAACAGTTTGTATATCTTATCCTTAGTGAGTTCACCTGTAAATATAGGAATAATATTAACTATCATCAGAGTGATTGGTTTGACAGAAGAAGGAAAAATTCTGTTTGGAATGTTTTATGGCATTTCTCACACAGGGGTGCACAGTAAATGGCCAATAAATTAAGACGTATAAAAGTAATCATAAGCCTTTCTTTGAAACCTAAAAATTACAACTGGGTTCCCAGGTAAATTTTTAGTTTTAGCTAGTAACATAATCTAACTAGTATCATAATTCCTCTATGTAATTTCTTCCATGCAACACCTGAGATTTTATAGTTTAAATCAAAAATATTCTAACATGCTTCGTCTGTAATAAGAAACTTTTTGAGGGAAAATTCCACTTATTTTTTGCAAAGAATTACATACAATATTGCATTAATTAACTCTTGCTCCTGGTTATATGCCAGTTCTTCACCTGTTCAGCAATCCTCTTGGGAAATGGAAATGATTCACAGCTATCCTTTGGCTGCCACAGCCACCTCCTCATTGCTATATCAAATCTCCTTATGAATCCTGAACACATAGTTGGGCTTCAATCTGCGAATGCTTGTTAATTCAGTGGGACTGACTGTGACAGGTAGCCTCTCAGATACAACTCGACTCCTGATATTCCTGGACTTGTGTAAATTCCGTCCTTTTGGTGTGAGTGTGATCTAATGGCTTTCTTCTAAAGAACAGAATACTTCTGTACTATTATGTCACTTCCGGTAGTAGGTTGCAAAAAAGACTGTTTCCTCAGTTCCTCTCATTCTCCTTCCTTCTGAGAAGCCTCACTCTGTGGGGAGCAAGCTGCCATGTCGGGTAGTGTTGAAGAGACACCCAGGTGGTGCGAGATTGGTGTCTGCAACCAGGATCCAACAAGAACTGATATCTCCACCTGTCATGTGAATGGATAGTCTCAGGCCTCCCCGCAGACATGAAGTTGACTTGGAAGCATCTTTCTGAATGATAGCCCCTTGGGCTGACTTCATCCCAGGAGGATACCTGGACTGCAGTCTTGGAGAGAGACAGCGCTGGTCAGGAGTGTGCAGTTAATGATTCTGAGACTTCTATCCCACAGAAACACTGAGAAAATCAACATGTATTGTCCTAAGTCACCACGTTTGGGGCTAATTTATTACAGGGTAACAGATAACTGATGCAGAGCAGCTGGCAGTTGTTCAACAAGTATTGACAGTTAAGACGTATGAATTCAGAGACTTAGAAGAGTAAACTTTTTTTACTTTACTCTGTTATCTGAAACCTTGGGAACATAAAGCAAGAAATCAAATAACTTTGATAACATTTTGTGTCAGAAAAAGAATGTGAAAATAGGGCTTCTGATCTAGAGGTCATACACCAGTCTCCTGTCTCTCAAAGGTCTCTGTATCAATCATGCTGGCCATCTGCAATTCTGGGTGAAAGAAAACTAAATGAAAATATGATAATTATTTTTAAAAGATCATTCAGCCAGACAAATATAAGACCAGGCTCTCTACAAACTGCCCAAGATTTCTTAAAAAGTGTGTGTGGGGGGAACTTTCATGTGTCCTCAACTTCTCCAATAGTAAAATAAATATCATAGGGGCCAGGGATTTAGCTCATTGATTCTGCCGCCTGCCTCACAAGTACAAGGACCTGAGTTCGATCCCTGGTACCAAATAATAATAATAATAAATAAATAAATAAATAAATGACATCGTACTTGTTATGAACTTATGAGGTCCAATCTCCAGATTAAGAATTATTGGTCCAAAGAAATTAAAAACTTCAATACTCCTCCCATCTCTTATCTACTCTTTTGCTTTCCATGGTTTCAGTTATCTGTGGTCTGAAAATATTAGATGGAAACTTTTAGATATAAAACATGAGTTTGAAAGTGCACGTTGGTTTGGGTAGTGTGATGATTGCTTCATGCCACATACCTCCATCCCCTTGGAAAACAAAGCATCCCTTTGCCCACAGTCTCCCTGTTGACTATGTAACCTGCTCATTCAGTGCTCAGGAATCTTCTCAGTTATCACATTGATAACCAGATATCGCAGTAGTTGTATTCAATTAACTTTTATTTTCCTTAATACTGGTCCCAAAGTCAAAGAGTAGTGATGCTGGCAAGTTTATTGTTTGAATGTTTGCATATTGAGTTGTTCTATATTATTATCGGTCATTGATACTAGTATATTACTGCGCCTAATTTTTAGCTCAATTTTATCATAGGGACGTATGCATTAAGAGTGATATAATAAAAACAGGATTGGGTACCATTCATGGTTGCAGCCATCCACAGGGAGTCTTGGGATGTATTTCCTACAGATAAGTGGGTACTACCGTATTTATGATCGTATTTTCAATGCCTCCACAAACCACATCATCACATGGGAAAAATACAAAGAAAAGCAAGTGACTCATGGTAGAAGACTGAGACTACACAGGCGGGAATCCAGACTGAGTGGTGTCTATAACCAAATTAAAAATTAAGATCACAGACCCCCACATCCTCCAAACACATATGGAAGTGAAAGCCACCTAAAGCTAAAATGAAAACACTGCATCATCAAGTAGAGAATCAACATAAGAAACTTGCAAACCTGAGAAATACAAGGGGATGAAATGGGGACATATAAACACTTATCTGAAAGCCTATATGGAGATTTTAAAAAAAGTCTAGTAAAGGGAAAAATTAGTATTACAAAATATTCATCAGATGTGGTGCTTAGTCTTTAAGTGCCCATTTGGCCTTAATTTTAACATATATGGACATTTAACTCTTCAGTCCTCTCTTAATTAGACACAAGCTGTTACAGTCAAACAAACTGAAAGTACTGAACAACACTCGTCTGACTAAGTAAAGGTAATGACAATTAATTAGAATAATCCCTAATAAACAAAGCAACAATCTCAGGTCCTTTAATGAAGGTAAAGGAAGCACTGCATTTCCCAACAATGGCAAGGTAAGCATAAGTTTTTCACAAAAGTGCAATGACTATACTGATTAGAGCAAATCTTTGCAAAGATATGAAAATTATGTTTGGAAAAGTCCCATGACTTTTTAAAAGACTGTTATTGTTATTTGCATTAAAATTATATATGATGAAGGGCCGGGGATTTAGCTCAGCGGTTCGGTGGCCTGCCTCACAAGCACAAGGACCTGAGTTCGATCCCTAGTACCAAAAAAAAAAAAAAAAAAAAAAAAAAAAAAAAACCCAAAATTATATATGATGTAATATTTGATTCATCTGTTCACATATAAGTTCTTCTAACCAGGTGACTGCAGGCAAATAAAACATGAAATAAGCACTCATCCAGTAATTGCAGATGGCCAGTGAGTCACTGAGGAACACAGGGCTGGATGAGGCAGACCCTCACCATTAGTGCTGGCTTCTATAAACACAGGCATGGCTGTGCTCAGTGTCTCCCTTGGGAAACCAGGCAGAGTGCTCTTTAGTTGGAAGCATGATGCTTGGGAGTCTTGGTATATATTCCCTGCAGACAAGGAGACACTCCTGTGCTTATGGTCTCATTTGCCATTCCTCCAAAAACAAAATTATCCAATGAGAAAAATAAAAGAGAAAGTCAACTAGGAGTATACCACAGAAAACAAGCAATTGGTGTTAGAAGTAGTTTACTTGAGAATGTAGGTTCAAACAGCAAGTCCTAGATTTTTCTTAACATGGGGAGAGGAATAGAGGAGTGAACCATGCATGACTTTTTTGACAATAGAATGCTATACTCTCATAGCGTAGACAGGGTTCTTCAACTGATATGTCCTATGGTGCTAACTACCCCACTGACAAGTCTTTTATCCAGAGGCATTTCCAACCTTACACCTTTCTCCCTGGTAGTTCTCTCAGGGTCTTGCACTCCATGGAAAGATTCCATGCTGAATGTCCCTAGTGGCTCCTAGAGAACCACTCTCGGCTCTTCTCTGGGCCCCACAAACACAACCTCACAATCCTGGCTCAAACAGACTTCCTTACTCTCTGTCATCTGTGTGAGACAGATCAGAAAATGGGGAGACAAAGAGACCGGAATTTTTTTCTCCTGGTTTTCTCTCTGCTGGAGAGAGAGATGGCTGCTTCATTTTTTTTTTTTTTTATCAACTCCTCTATATCCAGTCTAATCCCTTTTACTGGTTTCTTTCAGTGAGTTTTGATGAACTTGGACACCCCTGTAAACCGCACCATGATAAAGACAGTGATATTCCTTCATGGAGAGATGCTGCTGCTGAGCTCCCTCTTGCAGGCAGCCCCCACTTACCCAGCCCCAGGCAACCAACCACGGATTTGATTTCTGCCATTATAGATTAGTTTTACCTTTATTAGAATTTAATATAAATGGAATCAGAATATAAACTCTTTTGTTCCACATAATTATTTGGAGATTTATCTATGTTGTTGAATCTATCAATAGCTAATTATATTTTATTGCTTTGCAGTAGTATTCTATTGTACACCTATCACACCAAAGACCATGACCCCTGCACTAATATTGCCTCCTACAACTAGCATGCTGCCTGGTTCTATCACATTTTTCTTGGTTTCTAGTAAGTCAGCTACCCATTTTGTGAAGAGCTCCTTCATTCAACTCCATTTCTCTATCCCATAAGGATCTTTGTCTCTCTCTTCTTAACTGACTCCCCCATTACTTAGGAAATACCAAGTCCAAGTGAATAGAATCTTTTTGTATTCCAAGAAACTGAGGGTTTTCATAGGCACAGACTTAGTCTATTCTGTGTGGCTATAACACGATACCACAGGCTGGAGAGTGTGTAACGAACAGAAATGTATTTCTCACAGTTCTTGAATCTGGCCAGCCCCAAGATCAAGGTGTCAACTTCTGGTGAATGAGGGCCTTCTGGCTGTCTTCACATGACCAAAGGCAGAGGGGCAAGAGATAGAGGTACATGGTATGCAGCCGCTTTTATAAGGGCCTTAATGACATTAATTAAGGAGATTCCCTCATAACCCAATTGTCTCTTAATTCTACACACTGGCAGCATTTGAATGCTGCTGCCAATGTGCTCAAACTATAGCAGGCATTATTCTGTCATCCTTCAGTAAGTCCCTCTGTAGCTAAGAAGGAAGTATCAGCCTTTTTAAATTACAAAATGAAACAGAAGAGAAATGTAGAGAATCCTGTCTCTACTTGTGATAGGTCATGAAGCAGTAGATAGAAAAGAAGAGGAGCAGAAGTATCTGGAACCTTAAATCTCTTAAACCTTTAATACCTCTAAAACTACTTAAGGGTAGTTATTTTTCAGACTCTCAATATGTTAGGCAAATATTTGGAAAGTCAGAAAAGTGTAAAGGAAATATAAAAAACCATCCATAAGGCTATCACCTGAGATAAACATATTTCTTTCAAATCTTTTTTTCTTTCATAATGATCCATACACAGCTACTTTAAATAAAATGAAATTACCATAATAGTTTTGTTTCCTACCTTTTCTGTACATAACTACATATTACCAGCATTTCTGTTATCATTGAATACTATTTTGAGGCATTATTTTAATGGCTATCTAAATTTTATATCACGTAACACATGCACTCAACTACTTCTCTCTTGTTTGTGACCTGCTTCTAACACAGAAGTAAATTTTGCAGAAAGCAAATCAAGTTTCACCTCACTCATTGGCCCTTATGATCACATTCTTGATGTGGGGCCAGCCTCACTCGTAAAGAGAATTTGAAATCAAGGGATTTAACAACTGGGAGAAAGATGCTTGACAGCTAATGGAGCTGAGCAGTCATTTAGGCGAATATTCAGTGGGCCTAATAAGGAAAATAGTGGGGTTCTCAGTCTCCAAGTCTGGGGAACTTGAGAAACCTGACCTGGTAAGGTTCAAATAAGAAGAAAAAGATCAGGTAACTTCACAGGAGGACCATAATTCCTGCAATAACAAATGTCAAATGTTGTAATTTTAGCTGTTCTGAATGACTGCCTTGTTATTTCTGCAGAGTTTAAGGGTGGTATTTGTCAATGGCAGAAGCACAGACTTTTCAAAGTAATTAACTTTGTATCCAGAAATAACCTTAATTGTTTAACCACCGGTGTATGAGGCACCACAGGAGGGATGCACCACTTTCTTTGGAAATAAATCTGATTTCTTCAGTCTCTCGATTTATTTCTCCAGGAACTGCGTTATTGTCTTGTAAAATGGTCCACCCCTCCCATTAGCTCCTAAGTAGCAGTTAGCTGGGGAGAAAACAGTTATATTGATATATGAAGTTGGAGGCAGATGCCAAGCTAATTGATCTGAGTAGGTTAAATGGGAGAAAATACTTCCCAGAATCAATAGAGGTGCTAATTCGGCTAATTGTTGGATAGTGTTTCTTTTTTAAGTGAGCGATTTTCCAAATTACTGTTTATCATGTTGATTTTTTGTTTTCTCTGAGTTTATCAGTTTTAACTTTTCCAAGTCTTCTGTTTCCAATGTGTCTTCATCCTAAAGTTTTTATTACTAATATAGTGGCTGGTAGTTTTCCTGGATATGATGATCTATGCAGTATAAAAGTAGACTTGGTACTTTACTAAGATGAATGCAGAACAGACAATTTTCTACTAATAGCATCAAACACAAAAACAAATGTTTCCATCTGACTAAAGGTGATGGACCAAAAAATAGAAGGTTAAGCCAATGATTTAAAGTTACAAGGATAACCAAGAGAAAGCTAAAGATGAATACCTTCCTAATTAAGAAACTGGAAAGAAGAACACAGTGGGAGTAGGTAGCAAACTAACTTAATTTCCCAGAGGTATATTTATGAAAATTATCAATACATATTGCTTGAGACTGACAGATCCACCCACGGTCAGCAGTGAATCCAAGAAGTAGAAAGGAAAAAGAACACAGTGAAGGAGAGAGAATTTTCATCCTTTTTCTTTAATTTTCCCTATCATAATTTTTAAATAATGTTAACCTTAAATGTTGAAGAAACGGTAAATAGAGGACAACAAAAAGAAAATCCTAGGGTCTTAAGATGTAAGAGCAAAACAGATCTAAGGGAACAAAATCCTACTCCACTCCCATTACACATGGTAGACTAAGAAACAGACGTTTGATAGACACTATCACAAACATTGAAACAAAAAAGGACAAAAAGGAGTACATCCGACTGGCATGAGTGCCATCTTTTAGAAATAGTACTCTGAATGAAAGTTCATTTTCCTAGCCCCCTCCTTCTAAAATCTTTCAAGCCTCCTTAATACCACCTGAAATTCCTTTTATGAATTTCTTAACGAAATTCTTGAAGAATTCTTTTTCATTCCAAAACGAAGGATACCCTGGGGAAAAATTTACACATTAACTCAGGGTTCTGCCTGAGTAGTTTTGACCTAAATTGGAACAAAGGTTTAAATGTTTAATATTAGAAGAGTACAAAACTCTGAAAACTGAGACAGAAAAAGCTCCATCAATTAAGCTCAAACAGGAATGACTGAAGGCATTAGACACAGATACTTAACATCAATACATTTTCCTACTATCTACTACCTTTCTTCAGCCTCTTGTTCCTTTCTATGCAATGGTCCATGATATCATAGTTGCTTTCATAGCTAAAATCAGCACTGGAATTGGATTTTCAAATAGTTACTGTAAGATTTGGGCTGGAATTTTTGGCAGATCCCCCTGATAGAGATCTTACTATTGTATCAGAATGGTAATGAGAAACTTGAACGAACACATAGGCTGGTGGCTAACTTGGAATGAAAGAGAATTTCAAGTGCTTTCTCCAGGCAGTTCTCTGGTTAAAAGAATCTACACAAACATCAGAGCAACAAGCAACATTCCCTGCAAGTAATGTGTTGTTGTTGTAGGTAGCATCGTCGTTGTCGTCTTCCTCCTCCTCCACCTCTTCCTCCTCCCCCTCCCCCTCCCCCTCCTCCTCCTCGCTACCCTTGGATCACCATGTGACCTACAACAGCTTCTCTGAGCAGCCTGCTTTCACATCAGGTAGAGGTACTGAACTTTATTGTGTCCACTTATAGAGTGAAGAGATAGAAATGTGGAAAAATGAAAGAGGCAAAAGTGCACACATAAGCTGGTAAGAAGTACTAAGCAAATAGGAATGCAATCACAAATGACTCCAAGGTTGTGAGGTGTCTGAGGTTAGGAACCCCACAGAGAATTCCACGGATTTCTGCACACCATCGATGGGAAAACGTGTCTGATGTTACTGTAGCTGAGAAAATAGGGCAAACACACAAAAACGTCTCTGACAATACAGCTGATTTTGTAAGGCAGCATATGATGATTATGGGGTGTGAACAGACAGCTCTGTGGTTTTAGAGTACACTGGGCCCTTCAAGGGATTCTGCTGTAAAATTCTGAATGAAGAATCCCAACTGGGTTTTGAAGAACAGACCGGGTTTTGATAGGGCAAAATATAATTGGTAAATTTATCAAGTGTTTACAATGCACCAGATAGGACTACCCAGCAGCCCTGCACAAGTATTGTTTAGTTTCCCCAATTTTTTTCTGAGGGGTAAATGCAACCCATGCAAAAGAGGACCTGCCAGTGAAACTCGCAACGTTGTCAGACCTGAACAACAGTTCTCCTGTGTCACTGCCAGGTATAAGGTTTCAACTGGAGAAAAAGACAAAAGGCAATGGCAGTAGTATGAGAAAAAAAATAAATAAAATTAATGGGATAGGAAAAGAAGGATAGAAGATGGGATAGAAAAATAATTATTGTACAAACCTGGGCAAGGTAGAGGGGGACTAATAATGACAGAATTGTCTATTACTACTCATGTCCCAGGAGGGTACCTATCCCACATGGGTTAGCCGACACCTATGGCTATTAATCAGAAGCCAAGAGCTTTAAGTCTGGTCACTCTTAATTGGTTAGGAAGTCTTGAGCAATTGAATTTCCCTGCCATCAACTTAACACAATCTGTTCTGCTACAATATCACCTGTCCTGACCACTGTATTCAATGTTTGAAAGAACAAAGTGAGGACATATTACAGGAAACACTTTGTGGAAAATGCACTACACAGAATATTCCAATAACACATGCTGGCGGGGTTATGGGGAGAAAGGAACCCTTCTCCATTGGTGGGAGTGCTGACTGGTGCAACCACTGTGGAAATCAATATGGAGATTTCTCAAACAACTAGCATCAGAAGTTCCACTTGACCCAGCTATCCTCTGCTGGATATCTTCTCAAAAGAATTACAAGAATCATACCACTGTGATATATGCGTACCCATGTTTATAGTGGCACAGTTTGTAATAGCTAAAACTTGAAAACAGCCCAGTTTCCCATCAAATGGAGACTAGACAAAGAAGATTTTTTTATAAAATGGAGTACTACTCAGCCATAAAGAATGAGAAACTAGAAATACTTATAGTAAGTGGATGCACAATGAGGACATACTCTTAAGTGAAATTAATATGACACACATGTGTAAATATTGAATAATTTCTCTGGTGTAAAAAACTAAAAATGTAAATAAGGATCAAAATGTGTAATTGAGCCTGGCACGGTGGTGCATGCCTATAATCCCAGGACTTGGGAGGCTGAGGCAGGAGGATTGCTGTGAGTTTGAGACCAGCCTGGGTTACACAGTGAGTTCTAGGTCAGTCTCAACTACAGAGTGAGACCATCTCAAAAAACCAAAAAAAAAAAAAAAGTATAATTGATACTGTGTAATAGGAAGAAAATGTTTAAAAGAGTAAGGGAAATGGGAGGGGGAGGGAAAAGGTAAGAAGGCAAGAGAAAAAAATATGAGAAAAGGAAAACTTGGAAATAATATCTTTGTAAATAGGGAAGGGTGGAGGGGATTAAGGGAGAGCTGGGAAATGGGGAAAAAATAAGAACCAAGATACATCATGTAAAGATGCAAGATCCCACTGATGAATGTAACTGTATTGAATACCTAAAATGTACCATTAAACTTTAAAAAAAAGAATATTTAATTGTACTTCTAGAAAACACTGTGCATCAACCAAGCTCCATATAAAATCTAGAGATCCAGAGCTAAGCAAGACCTCGTCCTACAAAGAGGTCACAGGCCAGGGGTGGAGACAAGATGTGCTACTGAATGTATTGCAGAACAGTTGGCACCTGAAATAAGACAAATACTTTTCAGCAATGGAAAACTCTCCATCTATCAAGGGAGACTGGGGAAAGGATCATAGGAAGGAAATGTACTATCAGTTTTATGAATTTAAAGAAAGGAGAAAGAGGAAGGAAAAAAAATGAGAAGAAGAAAATCAAGAAGTAAAAATGTCCAGCTTTAAACCCACTTAATTCGGTATCAAAGGAACAATGTAAGTGTTCATGTCTAACTTCCTTTCTGTGTAATCAAGTCCAAAAGGGTACTTGTGAGATTAAATCACCACCCACAAAACCTTGATTTATCCAGAGAAGATAGACTATTTGAGCCTCTGTTCCCTGAACAGAACAGACAGGCCAATTTGCCTTGAAAAAATCAACAGGTGGAGGCATAACAAAGGTCAAAGATTATGAGGCTGCAGACGGAGATTCTGCCTCAGCAGTTACATCAACAGTTATTACTGTTATTACAGCTCAGCCTCCTCATCCTGCTGACATTATTAACCAAGACAAACGTGGCCCTGAAGCTTAATTTCATGGGGCAGATCACCTATTAAACCAAGAACAATATCATTGTCTTTTGCAGCACTTCCAAAATTATTTTCTGCCTCTAAGTGCTTTCCTGGGTTTTTCCCCCTCACCATTAGAAGAAGTGCCATTCTTCTCCCACAGCTTGTTATACAGCCCTGCTCTGTTTTGCATATCCCGATCCCTACCCACAGTTCCCACACAGGTAAGAGGGGGATAATTGTGATCATTTATGAGATCATCAACATGTTCTCTAGCAATCGCATTTAGGTGCTCACAGAGTGAATCAGCCCATTAAGAAGCCCCAAATTTAAATGGGTAATTTTTTTTCCTCTAACCAAAATTGTGTGCTTCAGAATCCATGAGTAAATTTTACCCCAGAATTTGAGAGTGCTACCTTAATCAAGGGGAAAAAAGTGAGTCTCAGCGAGTTGTAAGTGCAGCTAGAAATGAATTATGCAGCTATAAATGAATGGACAGAGAATAACACTGAGGTGATGTGAACATTTTTGACCTATTTACCTAGGGGAAATGATTGCTCTTTTTGAAACAGGAATGCAAATCACTATTTGCTAGGAAGGTGATAAACTAAAATCCAAACACCTTCATTTGGCTTATGAGTTGGGCTGATTTTTGCATGGAAATTTCCTTCGTTTAATTATACCTTTCTTACTGCAATTAATTTACTGAGTAAATGCAAATATCATTTCCGCACTCCATGCGTCTTGGATTCCTTTCAGTCTGCTCATATTTCTTGTCAAAAGCAGAACAAATCTCCTCTAAACATTGATGTTCCTGGAACTGACATTATTGACTATTTTTGATGGTATACCGTGTAATTATAAATAAAATCCAAAACAAAAGTAACTGTGGCAATCATTCAATATCATTCTCTGTTCTCTTGTAAGTGGTAACCTCGAGGTGCAGAGTCCAGCAAGAAGTGTGAGACAAAATAATTCTTAAGAAAAGGAAAATATTCTTTAGGTTTTGTGAAACTCTAACTGATCAAGGCCATCCAAGGAGCTCTGCCATGTGGGGCTTTTGCACATCTTTTCTTGAATTTTCTTCTTTAATATAACACACCAACTTGCCACCTTTGAAGAATAACAGAATAGCAGGATTCAATGCTCCAAAAGGGCGAAGTGCAGGACCCTGATCTCTGAGGCCTCTGTAGGTCATCTCCCACTTGGGCTCCTCTCTCCCAGACAGCCTCGCCAAGGCCACACAGGAAGAGTAGCGACAAAGCCCTGGCGAGTCAGTGACTTCCCTGGTTTGTGGGCACTCAGACTGATCCAGGGCCAGACCCGGCTCCCCAGCTCTTCGCCTATTGGCAACCAGCCACCTGGAGTCTGTTCAAATCAACAAGCTGCCTTTTCTTCCTACATATTGGTTTCTCCTCCATTTGAAAACAAAACTCTTCCCCATCTGCTTGCTTCTGGGATCACCATAATTGCATGGAGGATAACTGGCGGCAACTCAATCTGAGGAAAACCCTGTTGATTCGAAACACAGTCTCAATAAACGTTTGTGTTTCATCGTTTTTGCTAAATGGCGCCTGTGTCCCAGCCAGCTCTGCTAATGCAGGAGTGGAATTAATTGGAGACAAAAGAGCAGGAAGCGGAGTGCTGAACAATACTTTCTCATGACCCTGTTTCTAAGAATCCTCTATTGTCAGGGGACCTAGCAACTTGCCTGGACTGTGTCCTCCCCAACCCATAATGCGTCAAAGCGAATAATGCCAAAATAGAGCTCCTAAACCAATGAGACTGCCAAGACAAGGGCCATTTTCCTGATTCCATGTAAAAAGGTATGGCCCTGGACCTTAGTACTGAGCTGGACCATTCCTGCAGTAAAGAGGAGATCATTGCCTTGGTACTTAACATTTGCTTTCTGAAATACTCACTACCTGCCATGCAAAAGACCAGTACATTTGGGGTGTCGTCTATGAGCAGGGAACATGAGTAGAAGGGAGCAGGCTAGTCATTCATACACCTAGGTTCCAGTCCTACCTCTGACACTTAACAGCAGTGTAACCTTGAGCATGTCCTTTAATCTCCCTTGGCCTCTGTGTCTCAACTTCAGCATGGGAGTTAAGAATCATTTCTAACTCATTGGGTTGTTGTGAATACAACTGTTTATGAAAGGATCAGACCAGCACCTGATGCAGTGACTTGGAGAACTTGGCTCTTGGTAGTGAGTTGGTATTGATTTAAGCAACATTTGCCAAGTATTTACTATCTATTGGACACTGCATCATATCCTGCAAACACAACGAAGAAAAAAAAAGACAAGGTTTTCCTACTCATGAATCTTACAGTCTTGGAAGAGAGGAGACAGATGATAAATAAGGAAGTGAAATGTAAGTAAGAGAATTTGAGGTAGTAACTGTTATAGTTTAGTTATAAAATGTCCCCCTAAAGTCCGTGATCAGAGGTGGAGCTTTTGGAATGTGAGTGGATCACAGCAGCACTCCAGCCAAGAACGGATTAATCCCCTCATGAGTTCGTAGCAGAATGTGTTAGAAGGTAGAGCTCCATTGAAGGAGGTAAGTCCCGAGGATGCGCCTCTGGAGGCTACAGCCCTTCCTCTGGATGTCTTGCTCACTCTCCAACCACCATGAGGTGCACAAATTTCCTCTGCAATATCCTCCTGGCGTGACTTTTCTGCCCTGGAGCCAGGTGACCATGAATTTAATCCTCTGGAATGTGAGCCCAAATAAACCTTTTGTCCTTTAAGTTGCACATGTCAGCTATTTTGCCCCAGGAATAGAAAGGTGATTAATAAAGTAACAAGGTCCATAATGAAAACCAAATCAAACAGATATGGTAGAGAGGGTCTGGAATGATGCTCCCACTTCAGGTAGTTATTCCAGGAAGACGGTTTTAAAGAAGAAATACATGAATTGCTTACCTGAGTGCTTAGACATAGCAAATAGCTAATACGAAGGCCTGTTTTGGAAATAGTCTTGGTGCATTCAAGGAAAAAAAGAAAATGTGAAGTTGGAAGTGAAATCAGAGGCCTCACGGAACCTTGTTGCTCAAGGTAAGCATTCTTCTGTGTGCAATAGAAGGCTCTGCAAGGAACTGTTGCTATGTGATTAAAATGCTGCAAGGCTTCCTCTTGATGCTTTTAGAACAGGCTGGCATGACAAGCGCAGGCCGAGACCTCAGGAGGGGCCTTGTTGGGAGATGGAGAGGACCTGGAGTACAGTGGTGTCAGTGGAGATGGAGCAAGGTGGCTGAGGTGGAGCCCTGTACTCCTTCGGATGTGTGAGTCAGCCTGACACCTGTTCGCACTCATTGACCATGTTCTCCGCTTCCATCCTGAGCTCAGTGCGCTCAGTGCACAGTTTGGTAAACACAGGCAATGATAAGGACTGGAATTAGTTATATTCCAAAGACTTCTATTGACTGTGCCAGGCAGGCAGGATGGAATAATGCAAAGGGCCTGCGCTGTGCATCACAAGAATGAGCTCTGCCACCAGGAGCTGCACTACTCGGGATCAAGTCCTTAAGTGTCCAGCCAGTTTCCTCCTCTGTACAGTACAGAGGTTTATACTAAACTCACAGACCTGTGAATGCACATGTGTGGTTTCATGTGATATGAAAACATAAGGAGGAATTTCCAAACAGAGCTGCACCACAGGGTCTCTGCTTTTGTTGATGTCCAGGGCTCAAGCTTTGGGCCAGCCAGGCCACATCTTGCTTGAATTTTTTCACTAGTTTCTTAGGGTTGTAGAAATAAATTACATAAAGTCAGAGCTTAAAATAGTAAAATCCTCACAGTTATCAAGGTTACAAGTCCAAAATCAAGGTGTTGGCAGGACCATGCTCTAGGGAAAAATCCTGCCTACCCATTGAAGCTTCTGCTTACCCCAGGCTTTTCTTAGCTTTTAGCAGCATAACTCCAGTCTTAGCCTCCATCTTCACTCTCTGTGTGTTTCTCTGTATCTCCTTATGGCAAGCTTCCTCCCCCTGCTTCTTTGTTTTCTTATTCATATTTTGTTCTAAACAGGAAAACAATGATCAGTATTGAGTTCAAGTATTGTCTTGGCAAGAGGACAAAATAAAAGTCCCAGGAGGTAGAACCACAAGAAGATGAGCTCAGTTTGACGTGAAAATCAAAACTTAAATTGGAGACATCTGGTAACTCCAGATTGGAAGAAGTAGGGGAAATGGAGAGCAGAGCAGAGCCAGAGTTTTTACCAGGAAAGGAAGCGTTAAATGGGTCTAGATGGGAAATGAACAAAGGACTGAGTGAATGAGTAGAAACGGCCTGAGTATTCCATTTGCCAAGGAACGAGTAGGTTACTCAGTAAGAAACAAAGAAAATGATTCAAGGAAAGCAGGCTTCAAGTTCTGCAGCTCCTTAATTGAGCACAGGTGGAAGCCCTAAAGAAATTAGACTGTAAGTTACACTGAATTGTATGTGTGTTTGACGGTGGCTCTGTCTGGCAAGTAGCCATGTTCCTAGGCAGACAAGTTAGGAATTTAAAAAAAAAAGTCTTTTTTTTTGTTGGTTTCTTTTTGCTTGTTTGTTTCAATAAAAGTTTAATTTACGCTGTTTCCAAATATACTCCTAGAGATAATAAGTAGCAATCCCATTTTATTAGTGCATTTCTTTCTTACCTACTAGGGAGGAATTCTAATCCTAGAATTAATCGAGCCCATTTTTTTTAAATGCTTCAATGAATGGAGTTCTGTGGGATGTTGTCTGAAAGAAATTAATGCAAGGATGTGTGTGTGTGTGTGTGTGTGTGTGTGTTTGTGTGTGTGTAGAATGGAAAGAATCAGAATATTCTCCTTCCTTAAGAAGTCATAGTGGCTTTCGGGGATCAAAGCAGCAGGCAAAATTATTAACCTAGAGCTGGTGAAATGAAATGCGGATTTTGAATACGTAAAGTGGAACTGACAGTGTTTCTTTCATTGCATCAAGGACTGCCATGTGAATTTCCCTATATATAATCTCAACCACATGTGTCATATGAAGCCACATTAGCAAACATTAGCGTCAACACTGTGCCACCCTCTTAAAGATAGATGACTGTTAGTGCACTTGGTGTCTCTGAGATTACATATTTAACCACCTTCCTTTGAAACTAGGTTTAACATCTCTCCTCCCCTAAAAAACACAAGGGATTGTCTTTCATGTGTATACACAGCCCGGACCACTGTGCAGTTAAAACCCAAAGAACAAATGTAGCTAAGTTACTAACATCTCACTTTGCCCTAAATATATAACAAAATAAAATTTTCTGTGGTTTGAATGGACTCAGAGGATGTTCCAAGACAATAAAATGTGAAAAAGCATGGAAGTAGTGAAGAGTTAAGTAAAAAGGAGAAAACAGCAAGTTGGACGTGAAGATCAAAATACTAGCTGGAGGCATATGGTAGCCCCAAGTAAATGATCCCAGCCTGATTTCAGCATCAGGTATTTCAGTCAGAAAAGAATTTAAAATAGACAATTGAAAGCGCATAGGTTTCTTAGAAATGCTGAATGAGCAGGATCTGGCCTAGTCCTCTCTAAACAACTCCTGGATGAACACAGAACTAAGGCACCAAGACAACTATTTTATTTAAAAGCCCTGGAGTTTTGCCACGGTCAAGAATCCACTGCTGTTTCTGTTGCTCCACCAAAATTCCAGACCCAGAA
Organism: Fukomys damarensis; assembly: GCF_012274545.1. Classification (NCBI taxonomy): domain Eukaryota; kingdom Metazoa; phylum Chordata; class Mammalia; order Rodentia; family Bathyergidae; genus Fukomys; species Fukomys damarensis. The sequence goes on along the minus strand of NW_022900947.1, from coordinate 16,275,088 downwards.
ACAATGGTGAATACCAAAATTTTGCTGCAGCGGTCCTATCTATCCACACTGTTGTCCTAGAAGACCAAAAGCACACCCTCTATTTCATTGGCACCTCCTAAACACTGCACATCACCCACTAGTGGAAACTAATTTCAACCCAGAGCCCTATCTTCAATTAATTCTGGGACATTCAGTTTTAATAGTAGGTTTCAGCTTTTTAATCTCTCCAGCTAGCAAGAAAGTAGCAGTTTGAAGGAGTCAAAGGACAACCTCCAGCAAAGCTCTTACAGTATTAAAGTGAGGGTGACCAAAGTGATAGTTTGAGAGATTTTACCTAGTGGTCATATGTACGATAAATTACAGAGAGTCTGAGGCAGAGAAATAAACATAATGAAGTGAAAAGGTAATTTATACTGTAAACTAAATTATTAATCAGAGATTTTATTGTAACACAAATATTTTATGTATTTTCCTGCTTTGAAGATGTGTGTATGTGTATTTTAATAAAACTGCTTTATTACTGATAAGAGCATTCATCAGCAGGGAACAACAGAACACTGATAAGGAAAAAGTACCCCTCAGCTCTGGGCCGCCTACAGTTGTCATCTTACACTGCACTTTGCTGAATCTTGGAGTCATCCTTGGGATTTCCTGAATTAATTTGGCATTTCAAATATCAGCTGCAGTTTTAGGTCAAGCAATGGTTTACCTTTCTAGGGGATTGTTCAATATGGTGCCTCCGGTCTGGGTACTGGCAAACTGTCATTGTAATTGTGCTCCTAATTTGATGTGACTGCAGTAATGTTCCGTCCGTAAAACCTCCTGAGCAGCTTTCAGAATCCCTGATTAGTTTAGGAAAGGAAATAAATTTCTTCATCAAAAGAAAGAAATAAAAAATGGCCACATTAGTAGTAGGCTTTGTTGACATTTGTGAGTGAACAAAGTCTATCTCTTCAGCGCTACATCCTAAGCTTCTCTCCGGTGGATCAGGGTAGGAAAAATGTCTGTGTTCAACCCCACCTAAGCCTGCTGAATCCCAAGCTGCTGCCCCCTTGCACTTGTGTAACCTTAGGCTATTCAACTGCTCTAAGTCACAGTGTCATCTTCTGTAAAAATGGGCATGACACTTATTTGATATGTGGTTGAGATTTACAAACACATAATTTGTAGTCTCTCCTCTCTCTCTCTCTCTCTCTCTCTCTCTCTCTCTCTCTCCTCTCTTCTATTCCCTCCCTCCCTTTCCTACTTTTAGAAGCACATTTCATGTCTCTGTTTCTAGCATTTATATGCTTACCTGCTACACAGTAGGGCCTCAATAATATTCTGGGGTAACTAATTAATGCTATGATAGATTCACAGATGACTAGATGGGTGGGTATATCGCTCATAACAGCTATTCATAATATGTCATTGTTAGGTGATCATCTGGGCTGTGTCTACATCTCCACAGGGCTGGGTGGTGGGTTTATAATGCAGCCACTAACCCACACCAAGCAGGAAAGCAACAGTTATTTTTGTTCTTGACTAAAACTGAACAGGACCCTCCCTTTTTCTGCCATGGAAGACTTGACTTGCATTTGAAGCCCCAGGAGTAATTGTCCTTTCCAAGGGGCTTATTTCACAGTCAATTATGCTGTGGCAGCCCCAGACATCCCATTTTAAACATGAATAGTATGTCCTTGAAGAGGCAAATCACTTCGACAAGATGCAGTTACTCAAAATATTAAATATCACTCAATCTTCAAAGCAACTTATCATATCCAGCTAGCCCCTCCTGCTGCAAGAACTGCCATTGTCAAAACATAAAATATGATTTAAAAAATAGCCTGACTTAAATAGTAGGCTTGGAGATGTGATCAGTCAATTACTGAGGTATCCACAGTGCCGGACATACCAGGGAAACATCGCCCAGTGAAAGGCTCAAAGTCCTTGGCTGCCAACATCTGAACAAGTATTTTATTTTATTATTTTTTGGTACCAGGGATCAAACTTAGGACCTTGTGCTTGCCAAACAAGTATTTTAAACCAAATAGACATAGAGGTCTGATTCTGTGCAACCTGAAAGGACTTCAATTCTAACCTCATTCCTTTGCTGTAAGTCCCATGGCTCACTTTTGCCTTTTGGTGCCTCCAAGTTATTGTTTATCTTGGCTTCCTGAGCCACCCTGGCATCATTAGTGACTACAGAAATAGATACCAAGTCCCACCTCTGCTTCCAGCTCACTGTGGACAATAGGGGCAGGGTAGTTTAAACAGCTCCTGAGAAATAGACTGCTAGAAGAGATTTTCTCTCTCCCTGAGAAAGGAAATTATACGAGCCTTTGATCTTACTTTTATTTTCTGTCTCTGAAGTGAATTTTACGCCTGTGGAAATGCCAGACTATAGGGTCAGGGACACGAAGGGCTGCACTTTCCAATGAAGATGGTCAGAGGGGAGAGAGAACTCTGGTCTCAAAGGTCAAGTTTGTCCTCTCATACTCCAGGTTTTAAGAGAAAGTGGTCCAAACTTTGTTTCTTATCTTGCTGCAGTCTAACTGGAAAGCTTAGCCAAATCCCTTTCTGTATCTTTGTTTTCCCTTCCACTGAGTGGGCAAATAGCCTCATAAGTACCTAAGAATAAAAGTGTTTTCATGTGTGAAGAGCTTCTATGTTTACCAGAGCACAGCATGATAACACCTGGGGCAACTAGAAACAAAGCAGCTTCCAGGCCCTGAGGAATGTGTGCAGGCACTTAGAGAGTTCACACTGTGTTCTCTAGATTGTGCCCTCTCTATATGGAGCAGGAAGAAATTCATAAAGGGAGCCCAGCACTCTATCTGGGATTGTTTATATAATTTCTTGCATTTTATATGAACGCAAAGGCAGAACTCCCCTGAAAATTAATACTAATTCAATATATAATTGAACAGGAAAAAACGTTAAACCAAAAAGGACTATGTTGCCACTTCTGCCTCTTAAAAGAGCTGAATGTGAGAATGGGTTGGTGTAACTTAACAATCATAAAGTATCTCAGAGGTAGCAATTATACCAAATAGTTCCACCCTTAGAACTGGGAAACCTAATGGGGAAAGTTGACGTCATTAAAACAAAACAGAGAAATATGCAGTGTAGCCTTTTCAGACATTTGAGGAAGGGGTACTGCTTGGCTGGATCTAGTGTCTCTGAGGATAGCAATGCAGCTGGTCCAACAAGTGATGAGAAGACTTCAACATGTTGTGAATTGCTAGGAGAAGAAGCAACCAGAGTGGTCTTGACAGGAACAGGAAGTTGAGTCAAGCAAACAGGAAACACCTCTCTCCAGTACTGTTCCCAGTCTTCCTGTAGCTCCACTCCTTGTCAGGACCTAGGATGCAGGGGCAAAGGTGAAAAGTGGTTGCAGGGTGTCAGCTCCCGCATCCCAAGAGGAAGAGAAAGGGTTGGTTTAAAATGGAGAGACAATTGCTCAGTAACCGAAATGGAGAGTATTAGAGGAGAGAAAGAAGGGAAAACTATTTTGGGGCTGGGGCTGCAAAGGCACAGAGTAAGAAAAAACTTACAAGTAGAAACGAGGAATGAGATGTAAACAAGGACAAAAGTTAAGGGTTTGGAATTCGTGAGAAAAATTCGAGAAGGCTTAAACGATACCAAATGTAATATCAAAGTGAGCCAGCTGAAAAAGCCACAAAGTGAGTGAGCCAGATTGGGTAATGCATAAAGCATTGGGAGCAGGTACTTGGTTTAAATGTAAGTTCCAGTTCCATCAGCTACTCCATGTGACCTTGGGCAACACACCTAAACTCTCCAAGCTTCACTGTCCATATGTACATGGTGTAGATGACAATTCTATCAATGTGGTGGATTCCTGTAGAGCTCCTTAGGTAAATTTTAAAAGGATCACCTGTTCAAACAAATCACTGTTTTTAAATTTTAAAACCAACTTACACATATTATTCTCACTTGTGATGCTGCAGCAGAAACTCATTTTTTTCTCTGATATATACTTTTTTCTTCAGACATAATAATAGAGCTTGTCTTTAGCTCTCAGCTATCCATGATCTTATAGCCAGGTGCTGAAGTTTTAGTCAGCAGAGTAATAAGGCAAGTGATATGTGCGACTTCCAGGTAGTGCCTTTAAAGGGAAGATACCTCTTCTCCTTTGTTGCTCCTTTCTGCTGCCTGGGATACAGACCTAATGGTGAGCTATGCCAGACTTTATAGATGAAGACAACACCCTACTACAAAGAATAGAGCAGCACTGTGAAAGGAAGTTGTTCACATGCAAGGCAAGATCACACAGCCATTACAACAGCCCTGACTTGGTATAAGAGAGAAACAAACTTCTATCCTATTAAAATTGCTGTGATTTAGAATGAACCAGACTTGATCCCTGCCCTCATGTAGCTCCATGCTGAAAGGAAAATGTAAGCGTTAGAGAGCTGTAACAGGTAAGATGCTTTTGGTTTCAAGAAACTGAATAACCAAAATAAGAGACCTTGATATAAAGGTTTGTTTGTTTCCCGTGAAGGAGTCCAGGTGGACACAGTGTTCATTCAGTCAATCAGCAGGGTCAAAGTTCTGCATCAGCTTCTCTGAGAAGCTCCTGGACATATCCTTGTAATCCAAAGATGGCTGAAATGTGAGATAATGAAAAGATGGAAATAAAGTGTTTGTAGATGGGGAGGGGAGGGGAATGAAGGGAGGACAGGGACAAGGGGAAAACATGAGAACCAAGACCTGTCATGTAGAGGTACAAGATCCCAACAATGAATGTAACTGTACTGTATCCCTAAAATGTACCAATAAACTCAATTAAAGCTGAAAAAAACCCAAAAAAACAAAGATGGCTGACATAACTCCAAGCATCACATTCTCATTTGCAAAATACACATGAAGGAGGAAGAGGAAGAAAGGTGTGTTCCTCATTTATGTCCTTATTGTATCTTGGAAGAAAGTCTTTGACAAGCATCCTCAAGAGTTTTCTTCTTCGCTCCAAATTATCAATATTGGAACATGGTCTCTGCTGCAGCAACGAGAGGTCAGGTAGGCCAAAAACTGATCTTTCAATCTCTTTGAATTTTGAAAGATTTTCTGGAAAGGAAGGCGTAGGCTAGTAGTGCTGTTGATGAGGCTTCAGTGCTTTTTAGAACCTTCTTGCGTTTCTATAATTTTAATGCAGTCATATTAATCCTGAAATCCTCTTCTAAAATGTACTTATTTACCCTCTACTTTTTAATGAATTGTCACTTTGTATTACAAAGTAGGATAGGGTTAATTAGTTTTTAGAAAAACTCAATGTTACTATTTAATTTCACTCTACTATGTGCCACATACTGTTGGGTACTTGGTATACATTTTATCATTTAGTAAGGCACAGTTTCTGAAAGTTTCTGGTTGTCAATTTTTTCCCTGCACAAGCATTGCATTTTAGTGTGAATAAAAATAAATCTGGATGATAGAAGGGGCTGTGAATCAATTTTCAATGTACTCAAGACTGAATATTACAGTAAGCAGGCATCTTATTAGCTTGTCCAAACTACATAGAATGTTCAGTTAGATTTTAGCTATGGCTTCAAATCGATTCTGATAATGGTGACAGAACCACAACAGAAAACTAAAACTTATCTGGCATTTTCCTGTCAGATGAAGCAACTGTTCCTTGGGACGTGAAACATTGGTCAAGAATTTAGATGAATTTGCCAGGACTATTTGAGGACAAGAGAAAAAGTCTCAAAGTTCTTCCAATTTACATAAATGGTTGTTTGCAGAGGTTGTACACATTTCCAGTTATTTACTTGTAATCTAGAAAGTGCTACACACATACACACTCTAAGCCCACACAGACTGTGGGTACACACTTAAATCTACTGAGTTTAAGAAATTACCATTTGAAAACTTTATTAAAACCATCACGTCCTCTTCCCCTTAAGCAACTGGAGAGTGTTGATGTAGTAGAAGCTGCCATGGTTACAAGGACTATACTGAAAGAATTGTGCAGCGGGACTAAGCATATTCCGTATCATACAACAGACACAAGGGTGGAGTCAGGTCTGTGATTTTACAAGATCTCAAGGCTTGGCTGTGTTATAGTCTAGAATCATTGTTCTCAATTTTGGGCAGTCAAGGGAATCACATAAGGAGCATGTCAAAAACAAACCTTTCCTCAACATACATATTTAGTAGATATGGTTAAAACAAAAGAATCTGCACTTCTACCAGGTAGTTTTGACCTAGGTAAACCACAGACAACAATTTATGAAAACACACATCCCAACTCCAGTTAACTGGCAAACTGGCAATGTTTTCCCAACTTTACATTATAAAATTTTGTCTTTGAAAGTAACTATGAAGTTGGCCTAAAGCCAACTCCTTTTCTTTTTCTTTTTTTTTTTTTTTTGAGACAGGGTCTCACTATGTAGTTAAGACTGACCTGGAACTCACAGAGATCCTCCTACTTCAGCTTCCCGAGTGCTGGAATTACAGGCATGCACCACCATGCCCAGCTAGCAGGACTCCTTTAAAACTGAGATTATATCCCAACAATCTAAGAAGTGGAGGCAGGAGTACTGCAAGTTTACCTGAGCCTGGGCAATTTACTGACTTAGTGAGACCCTGTACCAAAAGGGCTGGGGATCTTTCTCAGTGCAAAGTAGTTCAATCCCCTGTTATAAGGAAAAATGAACAAGATCATGGAAGCCTACTTATGAAATAATTAGACAAGACAATGGATATATCAAGGTGATGTCACCATATTTACTGGTATGTTGTTCGTACATGCAAGTGCATATGCTCATGCATTCACACACATAGGTTCAGAGAGAGAGAGAGAGAGACAGAGAGAGAGAGAGACCAGCCCAGTGGCTTACCAGGGACAGACTTACTAGAATAACATCTTCTGAGTTGCTTACATGAATTACCAAGTATACTGGAGACATAGTGTAATGAAAATGGCAACTACTGTGAGACCACCCCAAGATACTATGACGAAGCTATCTAGCATTTCTATACCTACTTTTATAACAAAGATTGTAAGACATTTTGTTCCAGAATTAACTTTAATACTAGGCAATAAGTATAAATGTTTGATAGCTAAGAACATAGAATTCATGAATATTATCCTAAAAAACATAGTTTCCCAGGAAAGATTATATGCAAAATATGGAAACAGGATGTTTGCAATAAAAGAATCAGTAATATTAATAGCGTAAGAGGATCTACATGCCAATTTAGTCATTGCATGACAGAATTGGAGCCAGTTTGTGTTCCTCTGGATACCTGAATTGGACCTTAATATCCCTCCCTTGTCCTGCAAATGTAAATTCTGAGGCAATTATGCTCAGTTAAATCTTTGGGGGAAGGTGAGGAGGAAGTGATGGAAGACAGAGTGAGGGTACAAAGGAGAAATAAAAAGGGAGAAGGAGAAAATATGAACGATATATAAAAATGGAGATCAGGTCCTGGCCTGAGCTACCTACTCAGCCAGCTGCTAAAAGATATCAAAACATAAAGAACTGTGATTTTCTAGGATGGCAGGATCTGCTACAACTGTTTATTGGAGGGAGAGAAATCACAGAGATAGGTGCAGATGCTTTGTCCCTTTTTACAATTGTTGGGGTTTGAATGTGCTCCCCCAAGTTTGTGTTGGGAAATTAGTACCCAAATTAGTGTGATCATGGTGCTTGGGGAGTGACCCTTTGGGGGGTAATTAGGTTCAGATAAAATCAGGAAGATGAGGCTTTGTTTGCGGCATCAGAAACTCTTTAAAAACGGAAGAGGGAGCTAAGGTAGCAAGGGTGCTCTATCTACACATTCTGCCATATTATGATGGAGCAAGAAAGCCCTCACCAGATGCTGGTACCAAGTGTTTGGCTTCCCTCTGCCAAAACTGTAAGCCAAATGAATCTCTGTCTCAATTATCCAGTCTCAGGTATTTTTTGATAGCAACAGAAAATAGATTATATACAAGGACCTTAACCATGCCTATAACAATAGTTAGATGCTAAGAACAACTTGGGAATTTAAGTAGCCATATAAGTACCTTGTTCCTTGGGGGTAAGTGTGTTAGCTTTCCTTTGCTATTATGAAATGCCTGAGATAATCATAACCAAAAGAAGAAAAGGTTTATTTTGGTTTATAGGTTGGAGGTTTCAGTCCATCCTCAGTTGGCCCAATTGCTCTTGGGTGCAAGTCAAGGCAGCACAACAGAGCAGAAGCATGTGGTAGAGGTAGACAGTGCATCTCAGGGCAGGAACAAGAGAGTGAGAGGGAGAATCCAGAGTACCATACCTCCCTCTGAGGCTACACCCCCAGGGTTGAAAAACCTCTGATTAGGCCCCGCCTCTTAAAGGTCCCATCATCTCCCAATAGCATCAGAGGCTGTGGACTCATCTGGGAGAGACCTTTCCACACCTATAGCAGAATGCAAAAAATTTATTTATTTATTTTTTTTTTTTGGTACCGGGGATTGAACTCGGGTCCTTGCACTTGCAAGGTAGGCCACCAAACCGCTGAGCTAAATCCCCAGCCAAGAATATACAAATTTTAAAAGGATGGGACAAGAAGATAAAGACAAGTTAGCTCATGTTATGGCATACTTGATAATTGGTTTCAACCTTGAAATGAAAAGGTCAGCCTGCTCCCTCATACCACCTATCTTTCTAAATCTTAATCATCATTTAGGCTTCAGCTCAAGCCCATTCTCCTGTCTGATATTTGTTCAGATAGTTCTTCCCATTGGATCACATGGTGCACATCTAATTAATTTTCTAGCTTATCTTTTGACAGATTCTGAATATTTATACTTACTAAAAAGTAGTCTTACTTTTTGTTATGATTTAGATTGAAAACATCCCCCAACAGTCACATATGTCTGAAAGAAGACTGGATCATGGGGTTAAATGCCCAAGAGGAGATGGGCCCTCCTGGGAGGGAGCTCCCTGGGGGCATGATCTACAAAGAATGTTCTTGTCCCCCAGGCTCCTCAGTCTCTCTGCTTCCTGGCTGCCACAGTTAAACAGCTTTCCTCTGCCATACCCATCCACCATGTGGTTTTTGAGCCAGCCAACCAAGGACTGAACCCACTGGAAACTGTGAGCCATATAATACTCCTTTCCTTTAAATTATGGGTGTTGAGTACTGTATTTTGTTCCAGTGATGGCAAAGTGACTCATACACCAGAAGGAGATCTTAGGTATTTTTACTTTATCTCCTACACTGGATTCTCCATTCCTTAAAGACAGCAACTCTGCTTTGAATATTTTTGCAATCTCTGTTTCATCCATTATGTAAAATCCAAAAAAAATCTTTACTTATTTACAAAGCTTTTATAGATGTTAGACTTCTCAAAAAAAGTGAAGCACTCTGACAGCCTTCAACAGATGGTAGGGTATGGTCCCCTAAAATTGTGACCATTGAGTCTTTTATTAATTGTGTATCTGAAGCAGTACCACATTATCAGCTTCTTTGTGATTAAAAAAAATGAAAATATCTTTGAAAAAAATGTTTAAGAAGGTTTTAAAAAGCAGAAATGTCAATTACTCACTATTTTTTTTCCCCAAACAAGTATACATAAGCAGGCTTACAAAGACTGCTTGTAGAGTTTTCTGGGACTTTTCAACAAATAAGATAATAAAGAGCCTTTCGGAAGCTGAATTTTAAGCTAAAAAGTATTTTGTAAATTGTACTCCAGGAAGTCATTATTCAATAAATTTTGATTTGACTTTATATCACTATTTTGACTCCAACTGGATTTTAATCTTTTCCAAGACAATTTCTTCTCTTATGTCTCCCCCAAAAGTCTAAGTATGGTGCTAAAAAACATTATCATCTCTGGAAAGAACAAGTCAACAAACCACCGTCAAAATAAAGTTCATGATACATATGTATGTGTGATATTCTATGCACAAATCCAGACATCTTCTTTCTTAGAAAATACACAGAGAAGAGAAAGAAAATAATTCAGTAAAAATACCGAGGCACTCATGTGCAACAGAGTTGACAGGGTCAAGCCCTGCAGCCTGGTTTATTCAGAGGTACAACCTTGGGTAAGATACTTAGATTTTCTGTCCCTTGGTTTACTTTTCCATGAAGTGAGGATGATGAGAATAACAGGACCAACCTAGTTTTGACACTCCAAGACTCAAAAGATTTAATTTGTGCAAAGCACTCAGAGTTTTGCCTGTCACCTGGCATGGGGTGCAATGAGCACAGCTATTATTTTTGTGGTGTTGGGGACGAGGCACTAGTCCTAGTTACTCAGCTACTGACCCTTATGACAACATGTTACCTCATCTGAGAAATGGAAATATATAAACCAGATGACCTCTAGTGCCAACTTTAACTTGGATTATTCAGTCAAGAGAATACAGGGGTGATAAAAAATTATGGTGTGTAGTTAAATAAAATACTACTGCATTAAAAGACACATTGCCATTAATCCCCCTCAGTAACTCCATTTTGCTTCAAACACACTTATCCCAGTCTTTCCACTTCCTAAAGCAGTTCTGGAAGTCATCTTGTGAGTGTCTTTATGAAGGTTGATCAAAAATGTGGTGAAAATACAACTGCAGTGCAATATAAAGGAAAGGTAGGCTCATAAAAACATTACAGTGTGTCTTTGTCCACCTTGTTAACACTGTGAAACTCTGACCATGAAAGGTAAATGATGGGATGTTGAGGCAGCCATGAGGCAGAATATAGATAAGAAACAAGAGAATACAGATAATGCAGAGCAGATTATTTGACAGAAAGGATTCTGCTACCCCCTCTCATACTGAGAATAAAAAGCAACCAAGACAGGAAACAGAACATAAAAAGAAACAATGAAAATGTAAAAAGAAAGAAGAGCCAATATTTCATCCAGGGCTCTCATACTTGCATTAAATGGGAGGCGAATTCACTCAGAACATCTAATTTTTCAAACAACAAGCATCCTATACACCATTATCTGTTTGCTTGTGCCTGTAGCATTTACTGTAAATCCCCAGATTAAAACCACAGCCTCTAATATTACAGAACAAGGATGGAGTGAGACAGGCTTAATGTAATTCAAGACATTCAAAGGTAAAAAGCTGCAAATGAAAATTATCACAATGAGCAAGAATAAAATTATTATAAAACTGTCACATTTCTAATATTTCACATCACTTCTGACCATAAGCTCTGCAGCTATAAAAGCAATATCTTTTACTCCCCAGTGTGCAGTGGTGATGGTTTGCATTCTTCGAGGCCTATGATGTTAAAATGCCTTTAATTATGTTCTGCATAGCTATTCACAAGGCATTCTTAAACCTCTCCAAGGTCAGCATCTTCCTTCTCACTGATTCTCAGACCATCACTCTACAATGTTAGCTTCACTGACACAAGATTCATTTTATTCTTGGAAAAGACACAACTGCTGAATTGGTCACACTGGCATCTAAGACAGGAGCAACTATTGTCCCAGAAGGCTTCTTAGTAGGGCACTTGATGTCTGCATTGGCCTCCTCTGACAATCTTTAGAGGTCAGCCAAATAGAAGATCAGGATTTATACTTGTGCAATTCAAAAGTCCAAGCATCTACAAACAGCCACCACCTTTTGAGGCCATTCGGAGACTCTGAGTACCAAGCAGATGGTAAGCGGGAGAGGCCCTAACAGATTTGTGTTTCTGGTGACACCTTATAACAGGGAGCAGGAAAGCAATGTTGAGTTGCCAAACACAGTGCTAAGTAGGCACCTTAGAAACTGAAAACGATGAGTCTGTCCATAGTTTATCCTGAATTTAAACAATTGCTGGCTATGCTGCATAGAGTAACACACTTCACTTGCAAACCAAAAATTTAAATGCTCAGACACCAAGCCCCCCAAAAAAGAATCAACTTCATGGATTGCTAGCCTTGTTAGCAAGTGGCAAGTGGGATATGTTATATGTTGGGATCACTGACTCATCACATTCTTGTTAAGGTCATAGCCACTTTGGAAAACTCCTGTCTTCAGGGATTTTCTTTGTATTCACACACACAGATACATACATACACACACACTCACACACACACACACACACACACAGACAGAGAGATCTCTACAACTTTTTCTCTTATGTGAAATGTATTAAATGAAAAAATACCTGAGCAGTAACTTCAAAGCCCAAAGCAACAGAAGGAAGAACAAAGTACAAGGTAGTATATATTCCAGGGATATGTGGGAAATGAGGAAGGCTGTTTTCTTTTAATAACTTTGCTGGGATTTTTCTGCTGTTTAAGAGAGAATCTTGCATATTATAGAAAATTTGGAAAAAAAATCAGAATGTCGAGGCATAAGCTCTATTATTCAGACACCACTGCTACTGTAATGCATTTTAACTAAGCTTGTCCCTAATCACCATTGTCTTGTTGACTTTTTAAAAATATCTGCTCATTCCTAGCCCAACCCTAATCACCATCTTTTGTTACTTTGACAATTTATGTGTTTGTTGTCACCCTTCCCTGTCCCCACCCTCCTCCTGCCCTAGAAAATATGCTCCCAACAGGAAGTGTTTTGGACTACTCTTGGACTTCACAGAATTTGGAAGATATTGATAGATTAAGAAATGAATGAATTGAGATTCGAATGCGCATGTACCTTTAGCAGTTATTTTTCTGGCACAACATAGTTGCACTTTAGCAAGTATATCTGGGAGCTGGGGGGGGTCTATATGGCTGTACAGTGCACTCCATCTCCCCACTACAGCAAGCAAGCATGGACAGAGGAATGGGTTCCACCTGGGCACAGTAGATTTATGCAGGCGCAGTTGGAGATGCTGCAGGCAGATCTAGCGACAGTGATTCTATACTGCATTTTCTGAGACCCTTCCAAAGTCCCTGGTGGGGCCAAGTTCCAGAAAGCCAAAAACACACCCTTTTTGGCTCTCTCTCTCTCACTCCCTGGTGATCTGCACCCCTTCCCTGTTTACCCTAACCCTAAAGAGATGACCTTGGACTGGGGTGTAGCTCAGTGATAATGTGTTTGCCTAACATGCAGGAGCTCCTGGGTTCCACTCTAGCATCACAAAAATTAATAAATAAATAAATAAATAAATTTAACATAAGATAACCTGCTTTATGGAAAACCACCCTCAAACTATCTGAGTAGGACAAAACAGACTCCCCAAGACCATGGTCCAAAAGTAAAACAAAACAAAACAAAA
>NW_022900947.1:16240377-16261879 GCF_012274545.1 Fukomys damarensis | reverse complement strand
TATATATATATGACAGAAATTATCTTCTGATTGAAGATATACTCTCCCACAGGTTTTCAAGAGTGAAGGAGGTAAAGCATCTGTTTAAAATTGTTTTCTGGGTAGTGCTGACATTTGACCCACTCCTTCCTATATTCAAAACTAAAACAAACAAACACCTGCAGAAATTATGATGCTTGATTTGGGATGTCACTTGAGTGAATTAAGGCACAGCCATATAGCTGGAAAGTTTCATTCATATTCAGTCATTGGATCAATTAGTCCTGATTAACTTCAGTAGGCACTGGGCCCACACTCCTCTTCTGAAAGAGAAACTCAAGAGGGTCTGTCTGGCATGTGATGAAAAGACCCATCTTCCCCAGCTGTGTCTGGGAGGATCTCTCCAAAGGAGTAAGGGATGTGAATTGGTGGACTCGGGAACATCTGCCCTCCAGGTATGTGGACAGTATCCAGTTTGCTAGGGTGGGGACAGAAAGAAATGGCAGATTCTTGTCCTTTCTTTAGGAGCTGTAATGCCCTTTTCTCTTGACCTTGGTCATCAAAACTTCAGGATCTCCAGCTTTTGGACTCTAGGACATGCATCAACTGGCCCCAGGCTCTCAGGCCTTTGGCCTCAGACAGTCACACCATTAGCTTTCTCGGCTCTGAGGCTTTCCAACTGGATCTAAACCACAATAACAACACCCTTGTCCTCAAGCTTGCAGACAACCCTCTGTGTGACTTCTCATCTCTACTGAGTCAACTTCACCAATTAATACTCTCTCATATATCCACATCTATATGTACAGCTATATCTATACCCTTTTGGTCCTTGCCTCCTGAGAATGTTGACTAAAACAAGCTACCCATATTGTCTAGCACCAGTTAATTAATATGTTTATGAGGGTTGAAGATTACTAGAAACTACCTTTTCTTCTATAATCAGCATTGATATACTGAAGATGTGCTTTATTGAGCAATCCTGAAAAGATACAAACATACTAATAGACTGAATTAAATTTTATCTAGTGTTTCCTCAATTTTCCCAAGTCTATATAATGGCCTGTACCCTAATTTAATATAGAAACAAGCTGAAACTCTAATTTAGGAGAATATCTTGTAGTAAATATTTGGATGCCAGCCAATCATAGCAGTCAATCTTCAGCAGTCATAGGCTGTCAACAGATTAGATCAGATCCAAACAAGGCAAAAACCAAAGTTACAACCAATCAAGATGGTTCTATATTTCTGTTTTCTGCCTTCAAATACAACCATCTATGTTATAGAGGGAAGTTTTATGAACCTCTGCTGGTTCTGAAGACTGCTCAATTCACAAAACTTTTCTTTGCTTAAAAAAACTGTCTTAAACCTCATTTTTTGGAAAGTTTTTCTTTTTATACTTCCTAAGATTTTTTTATCTATCAGTAGTTGGATGTGGCTCCAAACTTTGTCTTCAAATGAAGTTTTGTGAGCGGGCTTCTTGTTATCTTTCTGACATAAGACATTCCTATGATAAAGCATGAATTGCATCCATTTCCATTTTAATTTCTTTAAAGTGGAGTAAGAATTTAAAATCATTGCAAACAATCTCAGCACAGAATCTCCCTAGCTTGTGACAACATTTTCCAAATCTTTTACTATTATTTTCCTCAGGTTTAATTTAATGCTATTTAATTGAATAACTCATCCTTACTGAGATTTACTGTCATTATTTTGTAATAAGCAAAAACTCCCTTTCTCACTTAATCAGTATAATATTTCTACAGGTTAATTAGTTATATTTTTTTACAACTCTCACAAGCAAGTCTGGCAGCAGACACTTAATTTTGTCATGAACACCATTTGGCTAGAAGAGGTCCATGTGCATGGATGTGTGCAGTTCTCAACAGTAGCTAAAACGACTGCCATTCCAGCAGAATGACAGATTAGATAATTCGGAACAATATCTTGACTGAAACAGCTAAAGTGTTGGATAAAACATACATTCACTCTTCTAAAGTGTTGCTGAGCTGGCACAAAAGGAAGTAATTCACAGAGGCCAAAGACAAAGTGAAAGCAGGGACATCAAAAGATAAGAGAACACCAAGTCCAGATTGCAAGAAGTTCCTCTTAAACTCTGGAGTGTTCAAGTTTCTGTGTTGAGGCTATAAAGGTTGCAGGACAATGCAGTTAAAATCTAGGATTCTTCCCAAAGATGGAGACTATGAAGATAACCTTCATAAGGCTCATCCCCAAAGGACTGCATACAAAAGGTAATTAAAAAAAAAAAAAAGATGAAAGGGAGCCTTGCTGTTCCCAGCAGGTGCTGATTGGCATCAACACAGAGCCAGGCTGGTGAGTTTTATGTCATTGCCCTGGCTTGGACTCAGAGCCCTCTCTCCTGTGTGGCCTCCTCTGGAGCTGTGCCATTTCCAGCAGTCACCACTGATTGGCTCAGACACAGTGGCAGGAGGGTAGCTATGAGGGTGCTGCTGAGCACCATCGCCCCCCTATCCCCGCTATTAGATCTCCTGACTGAACCAGTCCTAGAACTCACTCTGCAGAGGCATGGTGGACTATAAAGGGTGGTGACTGATCCTACTGTGTTCCTGATTGTATCCATAGGGATAAAGGGTAGGGATTGATTTGATGAGTTGTTTTCTCGATTATGAAAATGAGAAGGTCTATAAGTCATTAGAGAATCAAAGGATGGGACTCAACGATATCAGGAAGATTTAATGACTCAGAGATTGAATCAAGGGCAACCCAACAGCAAAAATAAAGATGAGAAAACACTTAAGCAAGCCACAAAAACAGACTTCCAGTCCACCAATGGCAAACAGTAGGGCAAAAGAGGATGAAAAATCAGATAGTGAACCTCCAGGACACTCAGAACTCACAGCACAGGAAGTAAAAAAACTGATCAATCAAGCTCTACAAAAATTCAAAACAGAAATTATTAACCAGATAACCAGAGAGATGGTGAGCAAAATGAAAGACATGATTTGAGAATCCAGAACAGAAATTGCCAAAAAATAGATGAGCTTGGGAACATAATAGAAACCATGAAAGCCCAGAATAAGAAAGAAATGGAAACAATGAACACCCAAAATAGGAAAGAAATGGAATCCATTATAAAGATACAAACAGATATCCAGGAGATTAAAAACTCTATTGAAAGCATATGCAACAGTATAAAAGATTGTGAAGATAGAATCTCAGATATAGAAGATAGGATAGCAGATAGTGACCATGAAAAGAGAGGTCTCTTAAAAACATTCAGGGAACATGAGAAATCGATCCAACAACTCCAAGATGATGCAAAGAAGAATAACATAAGACTGATAGGAATCCATGAAGTACCAGGAGAAAATGCAAATGACTTAAAAAAGCTGTTCAAAGAATGAATAACAGAAAACTTCCCAGAGAGGAAGAATTAGACATACAGATAAGCAAGGCCTATAGGACACCAACTAGCCAGGATCAAAAAAAATATACATAACTAGACATATAATAATCAAGATCCCAGAAACCCAACAGAAGAACAAAATACTACAAGCAGTAAGAGAAAAGAAACAAATCACATGCAAAGGAAAGCCCTTCAGAATCAAAGCAGACTTTTCAACACAAACCCTAAGGTCAAGGAGAGTCTGGAGTGAGGTATTTCAAGTCCTAAAAGAAAACAACCTACAACCAAGACTGATGTATCCTGCAAAACTCTCTTTCAAAATGGACGGAGAAATAAGACACTTCCATGACAAAGAACATTTGAGAAACTTCATGAATACTAAACCAGCACTACTAAGAATTTTGAACAATATCCTAGAAAAAGGCAATGAAGATCACAACACTAGGAGGCCCAACAGAGCAAATCAAATAGCCAAGGCTAGAAACTAAAAAGAGAGGACAAAAAATAAAAAGAGTCAACAAAAGGACAATAACATGACAATAATAAGTCAGTACATATCAGTTATAACTATCAATGTCAATGGCCTCAATTCACCAATCAAGAGAAACGGATTGGCAGAATGGATTAAGAAGCAAAATCCAACAATATGTTGTATACAAGAAACACACCTAGTACAAAAAGAAGCCCCTAGACTGAAAGTGAAAGGATGGAAAACAATTCTCCATGCAACAGGAGCACAAAAAAAGCAGGGGTAGCAATCTTATTCACAGACAAAATTTCAAACCAAAATTGACTAAGAGAGACAAAGAAGGCCACTACATCCTTGTAAAGGGAACAATCCAAGAGGAAGAAATGACAGTCATAAACATATATGCACCAAATATAAATGTCAACTATATAAAACAAATATTAAGTAACATGAAAAGCCAAATAACCACTAATACAATTGTAGTGTGGGATCTGAATACCCCACTATTGAAACTAGACACATCATCTAGGCAAAAAATCAACAATGAAATACTAGAACTGAACCAAGCTTTTGAATGCATGGACTTATTAGACATCTATAGAGTGTTCCATCTCACAAAATCAGAATATACATTCTTTTCAGCTGCACATGGGTCATTCAACAAGATAGATCACATACCAGCTCACAGAACAGGTTTGAATAAATGCAAAAGAATTGAAGTTATTCCCTGTATATTATCAGATCACAGTGCAGTAAAGCTGGAGATCAATAGCATAAGAAACCACAAGAACTTCACAAACACATGGAAATTGAACAACACTCTCCTGAACAATCAATGGATATAGAGGAAACTAAACAAGAAATCAGACAGCTTTTACAAATAAACGAAAATGCCAATACAACACACAGGAATCTATGGGACACAATGAAAGCAGTTCTATGTGGAAAATTCATAGCACTGAATGCCCACATTAGGAAAACAGAGCAAGCTCAAATAAACAACCTAACGATGACTCTTGGACTCCTAGAAAAACGAGAGCAGGAAAAACCCAAAGCTCGAACAAGAGAGGAAATTATAAAGATTAGAGCAGAAATCAGCACAATGGAAACTAAGAAAATGATAGAAAAAATAAATGAATCGAAGAGTTGGTTTGTTGAAAGAATAAATAAAATTGATAAACCCTTAGCAAACTTTATCAAAAAAAGGAAAGAAAAGGCTCAGATCCATGCAATCAGGAATGAAAAAGACAAAGTCACAACAGATCCCACAGAAATTCAGAGGATCATTAATACATACTATAAGAACCTGTTCTCTAATAAAATGGAAAACACAGAAGAAATGGACAGATTTCTAGATATTTATGAATTACCAATGTTGAACGAAGAAGACAAAAACATTTTAAAAACCCCAATCACAATCAGTGAAATTGAAAATGTAATTAAAAGCTTACCAACAAACAAAAGCCCAGGTCCTGATGGATTCACTGCTCAATTTTACAAGACAATTAGAGAAGATCTACTAACATTGCTCTTCAGACTTTTCAATGAAATTGAAAGGGAAGCAATACTTCCAAATTCATTCCTGGAAGCAAGTACCACTTTGATTCCCAAACCTGGGAAAGATGTAACTAAAAAGAGAACTACAGGCCAATCTCCTTAATGAATATGGATGCAATAATCCTCAATAAGATACTAGCAAACAGAATACAGAGGATCATCAACAAGATCATTCATTTTGACCAAGTCGGATTTATTCCAGGGATGCAAGGATGGTTCAACATACATAAATCAATTAATGTAATACACTATATTAACAAAGTCAAGGACAAGAACCACATGATCCTCTCGATAGATGCAGAATAAGCATTTGACAAAATTCAACACCCATTCATGATAAAAACTCTGCAAAACTTGAAATAGATGGTCTATGTCTCAACTTAATAAAGGCTATCTATGAAAAACCAACAGCCAACATCATATTAAATGGCCAAAAATTGAAAACCTTCACGTTAAAATCAGGAACAAGTGAAGGATACCCACTATCACCATTCCTCTTCAATATAATTCTGGAAACATTAGCCATAGCAATTAGACAAGAGAAAGAAATTAAAGCAATAAAGATAGATAAGGAAGAAGTTAAACTGTCATTATTTCCTGATGATATGATACTCTACATTGAAGACCCAAAAATATCCACCAAAAGACTTCTCGACTTAATAGACACTTTTGGCAGAATAGCTGGATACAAGGTCAATAACCAAAAATCAATAGCCTTCTTGTACACAAACAACAGACTCACTGAGAAAGAAATTAGGGAAACAATTCTTGTCACAATAGCACCCAAAAAAATGAAGTATCTGGGAATTAATTTAACAAAAGAAGCAAAAGACCTCTACACTGAAAACTACAGCACTCTGAAAAGAGAGATCAAGGAGGTTTAAAACAATGGAAAGATGTTCCCTGCTCCTGGGTAGGAAGAATCAACACAGTGAAAATGGCCATACTACCAAAACTGCTATACAGATTCAATGCAATGTCAATTGAAATCCCAACACTATACTTCACAGAACTAGAAAGAATAATTCAAAAATTCATTTGGAACCATAAGAGACCTAGAATAGCAAAAGCCATACTAGGCAACAGACACATGGCAGCAGGTATAACAATTCCCAATTTGAAACTATACTACAAAGCCATTGTGATAAAAACAGCATGGTACTGGCAAAGAAGAGTCCTGAGGATCAGTGGAACAGACTGGAAGGCACAAAAACAACTCCAGATGCACTCAGCTACCTCATCTTTGACAAAGGAGCTGCCAGACCCCACTGGAGGAAAGATAGCCTCTTTAATAAATAGTGTTGGTAAAAATGGATCTCAACCTGCAAAATATTAAAACTAGACCCTTATCTGTCACCATGCACTAAATTAAAATCCAAGTGGATTAAAGATCTAAACATAAAAACAAAAATACTAAACTTGCTGGAAGATAAGTTAGGCAGAACTCTGGAAGACATTGGCATAGGAAAAGACTTTATGAACAAATCCTCAGTAGCACGGGAACTAGCAGAAACAATCAGCAACTGGGATTTCATCCTATTAAAAAGCTTCTGCACTGCAAAAGAAACCATCAACAGAACTAAGAAACAACCTACAATGTGTGAAAAACTTTTTACCAGCTGCTCCTCAGACAAAGGACTATTATCTAAAATATATAAAGAACTCAAAACAACCAGTCCCCCCCCAAATATAAAGACCCAATTCTAAAGTGGGCATCTGTAATGAACAGACATTTCTCAGACAAAGAAATAAAAGCAGCAAGTCAATATATGAAAACATGCTCCAGATCACTGGTCATTCGAGAGATGCAGATGAAAACACTGAGATTTCACCTCACCCCACAAAGAATGGCTGCTATCAAGAAATCACACAACAGCAAATGTTGGCGCGGTTGTGGTGAGAAAGGTACCCTTCTCCATTGTTGGTGGGAGTGCAGACTGGTGCAACCACTATGGAAGTCAATATGGAGATACCTCAAAGAACTAGGATTAGAGGTTCCATTTGACCCAGCCATTCCTCTGTTGGGTATCTTTCCAAAAGATATGAAAGAATCATATCACAGTGATATATGTGCACCCATGTTTATAGTAAAGCACAGTTTGTAATAGCTAAAACTTGGAAACAGCTCATCTGCCCATCAATTGGAAACTGGATAAAGAAGATGTGGTTTTTCTATCAAATGGAATCCTACTCAGCCATAAAGAATGAGAAAGTAGATTCATAGTTTAATGGGTACATTTTGAGGATATAAATCTAAGTGAAATAAATAAAGCACACATATGCAAATACCGAATAGTTTCTCTGGTGTGGAAAACTAAAATAGTACTCAAGATCCTAATGGGACAATTAGCAAATAGGAAGAAAAGGACCAAAGGTGTAGGGACAGTGAGAAGGATAGGGAAGGGTGAATAAGGGAAAAGGAAAAACATATGAGAAAATGTAAAATGGAATTAAAGTGTTTGAAGGCAGGGGGAGGGTGAAGGGAGGGCAGGGACAAGGGGAAAAAATGAGAACCAAGACCTGGCATGCAAAGGTACAAGATCCCAGTAATGAATGTAGCTGTACTGTCTACCTAGAATGTACCAATAAATTAAAGATGAAAGAAAGAAGCGAGAGGAAAGCATCTCTTGGCAATGTGTTGCCATTATGCGCCATTATAGAGATTTACAACCCAACTTCATTCTTCCATTTAGAAATCCTAGAGTGAAACAAAATGATCCTGGGTTGATATGACTGCCAGTCAAATATCCTGAACAAACACAAATGGACTTTGGAGGAATCTGACAAAGTAGCCTTCAAGACATTACCACAGATTTCTGTCTCACATAACGGTCCATGTTGATTCCCTGAACAGCTCAGGGATCTTTCAGAACATCTCTCTCAATAAGTTATCTCAACAGTTGCCACCAAGGGGAAAAGAAAGTCAGAGGTTTGCATAAGCAGCAGGAATGATTGGTGGAATTCTCTCTACCCTTGTTGGTACCTTTGGCCATGAAATCATTCCATTCCTCTATACACACAGCACACACACAGTTCCAACCTCAGATCCTATCTAGCCACTACCCTGATCTCGAGTCTCAGAATTCCGAGTGGTATATGCAGTGAACTCTTCAGACATAGCTTCTCATTTTCCTGAGACCTAGGTTCTTACTATGTAACTAACAGTGAGAAAATTTTAAAAATATATATTACCATTCTGGAAGAAAAACAATGGAAGTCACATAGTATGCTGTTTGCTGAAATCCAGAAAGCCAACACTGCGTATGCTTTTTATTCAAAGAAGATTTTCTTGGGGCTAAGGATTTAGCCCATTGGTTCTGCCACTCACCTCACTAGCACAAAGACCCAAATTTGATCCTCAGTATGAAAAAAAAGATTTTCCTTGATTAAGCTTTGATTCTCCTCTGTGAAAGAATGTTGTCCATTGGTGTCCTGATCCCTGGTGCCACTCTCTGTGGAGTTACTCCTGTTCAATTATTAGCATAGTCTGCCCTGGAAGTGGGCTTTGGGATCAACCATTCATGTGGTCTTCACAGCTTTCATAATTGATACTCGGCTCATGAAAATTTAAAATCAAGTTATTGTTTTAAAACTTAAAGTCATATAGTTTCTAAATGTACAGGTTTATAGTTTTTCAGTAAAATGTTACAAAAGACTTAATAAGCTCTACTTTATTTACTTCCAATCAGTAACATGTGCCATTAATTACATCAGAAGTACTCTTAGAGATAGTTTTCAATATATTATTTTTTTCTTATTTCTCTACACAGCCCTTTCTTGCTCCCTTGATTTTATGACAGTTACTTTGGGGACATCTGAAAAAATGACTGGGGTGGTCATATCTTTAATGGGACTTTTATCCTGGGTCATGTTATATAGTGATAGGTTTTTCTACTTGTTATATTTTTTGGTTTTCCCAACTCTACAAGTTTATAAATTTCTAGCATCTCTATATTCCTTTTTATTGTACTTGCAAAGTAGTCCTATTTCTCTTGACTAAATCACATTTTTATAACTTTGTCTTACACTGGGTTCTCCAGAAAGCAGGTTTCAACATGGAGGGTAATACACAGAATGTTATTAAGAGATGGCTTTGGGATTAGAACAAAGGGACTAAATGGGAAAGGCAGGTAGCAGGACCGAACAGAGGGGAAAACTGAGATGTAAAGCAAACCCCTGAAAGCCTCAGCTCATCTCACAGGTAACCGTGGAACTGAAAAAACCCAAGAGAGTTGTCAATTATTGGGCCAAAATAGCTGAGTTCTTATATACTTGCTTTGATCAGTCATCAGAGATGAGCCACTGTAGGAAGAGTATGAGTGTGGGCAAGCTGATTGGCTGGCTGTAGTCAAGGAATTCAAGAGGAGGCTCCTATCTAAAGCAATGGTGGAAAACATAAGCCACATGTGCTGCAGCAGATTGTTTTATCATTGAATATATAAAAGGTTTGACATCACTGATCTAAAGGATCTATGTCAATACAGCAACAGAGAAATAAATTCATCTAAGAAGAGAGATCGAGGTAGAAGAGCTTGACCCTCGCAGTCTACTCCATGTGCCTATCAACCACAGTTCTTAGTATATGTTTGGGGAGCAACATCACCACGATCCTGGTGTCCTCTCTTCCTCTGGAAAACATAGAAGAGGAAGGTTAGTGAAACGAAAGATACTCCTTTCTGCTGCAGATAGTCTCAAAGGTTCAAAGTGAAATGAAACAAGAAGATAATATTTAGCCAAACAAGCATATCACAGAATAATGCATTACATACAAACACACATATATATGCATGATATATGCAGGTCTTTTGTGTTATTTTTTCTATATAGATCAGAATTCAGAATATTAAAGCAATTTCTATGTACGCATATAAAAAACATAAAAGAAACTTATAGGGTGATTTAGACACAGTTTAGGATAGTGGTCCCTGGGGAGAATAAAAGGGAAATTAGGGAGAGAGAAAAAGATGGAATGAAGGAGAAGGAACATTTTTAAGCAGGACAGTAGATACCTAGGTATTTATTATCTTTTAAAGGAATCAAAAATGATTTAAATACTCTTGTGTATATATAAGATGTATGAAACATATAAAAAATAAATATAGAAAGAAACTGATTTTTAAAAATAAATCCTACCACCTTTTGAAAAGGCCCCAAGTGTTAGTATGGGTTATCAGTACCTATATTTTAGGGAAGGAATGGAGAATGTCAATGAATGCAGTAAATCAATCAGTCCAGGAAAACATTAACGCAGCCACTTGATTAAGCAGCAATCAGTTAAGAGTGGTTCTAGTCTAGGCATCTGTGTTTATTTGGAGGGACTCTCCCTGGGGAGGAAAGGGGAGGAGACCTGGTAGGCTGGGAGAATGCAATGCTCCTCATTTGGCTTTTTGGAAACTGGTCTGGATCTTGGCTGAGTTTGTCTGGCTGTGATATCTCCATTGCTAAGCAATGGGCATGTAAACTGCATTAGCACTAACATGCATAATGAACTTCATTCTGTATGGGCTGTGTCTCTTCCTATACATCATTATTTCCTTCATGAAAAGCACAGCAACAGGCAACTGTTTAACAAAAATGATGATAGTTAATAAAGCTTGTATTTCTTCTAAAGTTGCTTGAATAGTGTCTCCTCAGCTCCCTGAAGAAAGTAGGATAAAATAATGGTATGTATTTTAATGAAATATACAAGGGATTTAAGCATTAAAACTGCCATTATCAGTCATCCCATTATCAGTAAAGTTGTATACCTAATTCTTCATACATTATGTGAAAAATTAAAGCATTGTGTCTAATACAATGTCAAAGACAATGTTAATGCAAAAATTGAGTACAGGAAAGTACAAAAGCAACAGAATGGGATTCTAAGAGAGCAGATTAGAAAGATGGTAGTGAGAAAATATTTTTTGACTTCTAGAACTAATACACAGAGCTTTCTAATGTAGAGCTCTGAGAATTTTAATTCATGGAAGTTCTCCCCATAGTCCCTTGTATTTATGAAAGTAAATTATATATAAGATGGCTACTTGTCAAGGTACAGTTATGACATTAGATTGATGACAAATCAACAAGCAAGAAATGCTCCAGAATGTGCTCGCTTAAACTCTCATAATTGGCTGGACACTATGCTTTGTCAGAAAGAAATACAATAACTAAATGATCAGGGTTCCTGTCTAGCTAGGTGAGTAAAGGGAAAAGATTCCATGATGGCACAGTGTGTCCCTGACTCCATAGTAGCTGTTACTGAAATTGTAATTGAGCAATGTCTATGTTGTAAGTTGTGCCAAAGTGCTATTGGAATACCAAGAAGCAGGTAACAGGCGAGATAAATCTTGATGGAAGGATGGGTCATTTCTACGTAGAGAAATTTTCAGCTAGTACATAGAGATGAATGAAGAGAAAGATTATGTCTTCCATCCAAAGTGAAACACATGCATAAGGGATGTGTAAGGTGAAAGGTTCAGAACACCTGGAACGAGGGTGGAGGTGAGCCTGGGAGGTCTACTGGGTCATATTATGAAAGTCATTTATTCCAAACTCAAGTATTTGCACTCTTTCACAAAGACATAGCCCTCAGAGGGTTTTTCTGAATGGGAATATTGGATGTAGTTTGTTTCCAGAAAGAGAAAGCACCATTATTATCATGGAGCATGGACCGGCAAAGGAATATGATGGCGCTGTGATTGTGGCCACATCAAGGTGTACAATACACTATCACTGCTCTGCAGGCTCTTATAGCCTGGGAGAGAGTCAGGTAAAGTCAAGGAGCAGAAAATTGCTGTTCAAATCTGTGAAGTGTTGGTAGAAAGTTAAGCAAAGTGGGGTGCCTTAGAAGTACAGATGAGGTTCATGGGCCTCACGGTGGAGAAGTCAGAGACTCCTGAGGATAAAGTGTCAATTGAACCATACCTTGGAACCTGGCCAGTGGAGGTGCATCCACTGGACTTTAATTCATTGCTTAGGCCACACCATAGTGTTAAGAGGTCACAATTGGTGTGTGCCCAACTGTGTGTGTGTGTGTGTGTGTGTGTGTGTGTGTGTTGGAACACGGCAGAGTATAAATTAAAAAGTAATTAATTTAATAAATCAATAAAGTCATAAGAACACTAATCTTTTTAAGCACAAGGAATGTTTAATTGATTAATCACACACAGAGTCCTTATCAAGGGCTAGGTGGGAAAGAAGCTTTAGAGCATTATCAGAAGCTTCAGGACTGTGGCCAGACTGTCTCACAGTGGGAAAGTCCTCAGAATGGGTCTGACTTCTCCAAGCCTCTCTGAGTGCTGAGCTTCCATTTCTCACACCTTCCGCCCTCAGCTTAGAACCTCATAGATGAAGTTGGGTTTTCAGGTCAGAAAACATATAGGGCTAAACCAAGGCTTATTTAAAAAAAAAAAAGTAGGAAAAGTGATTAGATACAAACTGAAAATGAGTTCTGAGAAATGAGGACTAAATGAATCCAGGCAGAGGAAACAGGCTGAACCAAGGGTACAGAAATAAGCAATGGCCTGAATTTTCTTTACTTCTCTTATTTTTCTTTTCCCTCCATCTCTCCCTCTTGGTTTCTTTCCCTTCATCTTTTTTTTTTTTTCTAAACACTGTTTTTTATTCAACATTTTAAAAATTCAAAATCTTCTTTTTTCATTGAGAAGTCCCTCCAATTCAGTGACCAAATACCAAAAGAAGAATTCTTTTTCTCTTCCCAAACCTAATTTCAACTTCAAGAAACAGGAATAGGACTTTCATCAGTGAATAATGTATTCCAAAGAGGAAATGGCCAAACTCAATGCCCGGAAGTCATTCCAGGCAGGAAAACAAAAAAAAAAAAATACAACGGACCCTAGACTTAGGATTGGCCTGACATACAAACAACTTGGGCTACTACTGGAATATTAGCTTTCACTTATGACTAGTCTTGAGTTACAACCCGAGAGCCAGCCATTTGTGCTTCCAGATGATCTCAGACACAAATTTAACCCTTACCGAGTTCTCGAAGAAACACTGTAACATCCTTTCCCTGTGTGGGGTTGAGAAATCCTGGGCCAGTGTCTCTCTAAGGCCACAGGAGAGAAAATTTGAAGGCTGTGTAGAGAAGCTTGTGCCTTTAATTGACCGACTTGAGTTACAACCAGCCCTCTTAAACAAAATGAGTTCATAAGGCAAGGGTCCAGTGTAGTTGAGGCCAAAGCAAGGTACAGGGTAAGATTATGTTCAAGGAACTCCAAGAATTTTGTTCATCAGAAGCTTGTTGGAATGTGTGAGAGGGGGATGAGGAGTAGGAACAGAGCAGCAGTGGGATGATGACTCCCCAGACAGGGGCCTGACCTGGCTCATAAGGGAAATAGTGGGAAGTCAGGTTGCACAGGTCATCTAAGGTCCTGCTTGCCTGAGAAGAGCAGATGGACTTTGCATAAAAATGGTCCCTGATAGTCCTTCAGAAGTATGTTTGCTAAGCAATTTTGCACACTTGAAAGCAATCTGGGTACATGCAGGCCTTCGAACTATAATTTGTGTTACCTGTAATTATTATTAATTAAGGCAGAGGCTCATGTATATGAAAGGAGTGTGGAAATCTACAGGGTTCATTTTCGTATTTGTCAACTTTTATTTGAAAACAGCAGGTGAAATTCTGATTTGAGCAACGTTTAGCCTCAAACTATCATGCAGATTGTTTTGGTATCTATGTAATTGCAAAAGACTGCTTTGGTCGAAGCTCCTGAACACTTTTTATTGCTAATTTTGGCAATAAACCTGTTAATTAGTTAATTGTAAAACATTAGTGAATCAAGCAAAAAGAATCCATCTGTTTATAAAATTTCAAAGATCTCTTCTGGGCATAACATTTAAAAACAAGAGCTGGCTGGTACTGTATTGCCTACTAACTACAAACCATCTCTTGAATATTTTATACAGTCTCCTCTTAGGGCTAAAGGGTGACATTTGAATGCAGTCATTTGCTGTGCTTTTAGGTAATCTTTTAAGTACATGGTCTTGCATACAATTTGTTTTGGGGACTGCTGGAAACTGGAATATTGGTGAGGGATATACAACTTTTTCATTTATATCCCAAGCTGAACCTAGAAATAATTAGCTAGGCAGAAGAAAAGAAAAAGTAGAAGGGCATTCCCCATAGAGAAGCAGTCACAAAATCAAAGAGAGTTAGAAGAAATCAGAGAACTGAAAAATTTCTGAACAAACAGAGTCAACTAAAAGGGCATAGGCGCCTGCTGAACTAGGCAAGGGCCAGACTATAAAAATCTGAAATCCCATACTAAAGAAATACTCTTCACAGGATCACAGGATCCCACTGGAAATCTTCCCTCTAGAGAGTATGATGAAAACTTATATAGAGGAAACATCATCAGGCCAGTGCCTACCTGGAAAACTGGGAAGGGTTCTAAGATCTTGTTCTTACTCTCACTCTCAGATCTCAGAGCAAAGCACAATGGGACAGGCAGGTGGAGCCCAGACCCAGAGAAAGAAATCAGAGAAATGTCACTTGAGTAGGAGCCGGAGAGGTGGCTTCTAGTCCCACCTCTACTGCTAACTGGCTGGTGATCAAAGCTGTGCAATTTATTTTTCCTCTCGCTATACTTTTGTTTAGAAATGGGAAAGTTGTTTGAGGACAGACATATTTGGTCTGGGTTTAGGGGAATAAATTCAAAGGTCTGTTCATAGTCACTTCTATTTATAGCTACAGTCATCTAGATAAAGGAATGTCATTGAGATCTCTTAAAATACTGGCTACTCTAACCTCATCACACGAAAGGTGCAGGGTCCGAGGTCGTGGCAGTGTGAGCTAAGACACCTATATTTAGAAGTATGTAAGTATCACAGAAGAATCAGAGTTTAAGATACACGATGCCAGAAGCTATTCTGAGGAAAATTCTTCCAAATAACAGACGTGTAGAAATCATTAAAGGGGGCTTCCACTTTCATGGGTACCCGATTACATGGCAGTTAGCGCATTCCTTATAATCTGAGTTTTTTGGTGCAACATGCTTCTCAGTGCCAAAATGAGGTCTATTGATGGCTTCTGTTGATCTTAATGGTTTGTTTTATATTCTGTTTTATATTAATTATCTGAATTTTCTCTCAGATTTCTAACAAATACATGTAAAGCTTACCCAAAGCAGGTATCTTTCAGATGTTAAATACAAATAAATTGTTTTGATTCCTTAACATTCCAAAGCATCTTAAATGCTTTTTGAAAATGCAGTTAACCTTAGTACAGATTAAACCAAGGAATCCCAAAGTTTCACCATCCTCTCTCTCTCATTTCTCTCTCTCTTTATTGGACTTCAATGTATTTCCTTTTTCTCATTCAGTTTATTGGTACATTTTAGGTATACAGTACAGTTACATTCATCATTGGGATCTTGTACCTTAACATGACAGGTCTTGGTTCTCATTTTTCCCCATTCCCCTGCCCTCCCTTCACCCCCTCCTTCCTTCCCTATTTACAGATACTTTATTTCCATTTTTTTCATTTTCTCATATTTTTTTTCCTTTCCCTTATTACCTTTCCCCTACCCTTCCCACTTTCCCTACACCTTTAGCCCTTTTCTTCCTATTTCACATTGTCAATTATACCATTAGGATCTTATGTACAATTACAGTTTTTCACACCAGAGAAACTATTCAGTATTTACACATGCAGATATTTCAAACTATGGGGGATTCAGCCATCAGCAACTTCCATGTCTTTACTATGATTTACCTAAGTGTAAATAAAAATTCTCTATTTTATTATGTAACAATCTGCTTGCTCTGATAGCCTTACTAAGAGGCCCAGTGGACAGCTGTTACCAAATAGTGCACTTTGTTCATAATGGTGTTATTTAACTCTTCAGTGAAACCTGGAGAACAGAAGGCACAATGTTTCTATGAGCTGTAGTCAGAAAAGCTGGAACAGGACTGAGAGCAGTGGGCCTTTTCACCCTTCCTTAATATCCTCAAGTCCCCATTTCCTCTATGAAAACAGAGGGTTGAAGTAGATATCACTTTAGACCCTTTCCAGAGTTAAAGTGTTTTGAAATTTCATTTCCCTGGCCATTTGGGGAGGGCATCTATTTGCTTCCAACCCAGGCAAGCAGAGGCCAGCACTATTACAACCTGACAGCTAGAGAGGTAGACGCACAATGAAAGTTTCCCTAACTGTTTATGATCTTCCTTCCTTTTTTTTCTGTAAATGAATGAAAAGACTTTATTTTACAGGGCAAATCCTACATTGCACGTTATTTCTTCAAGAGGAGGTAAAAGAAAATAGCATTTAAAAATACAACAGTGTGTAACTTTTTGTTTGTTTCCATACTGTCTGATCTAAAGATAAAGATCCTTTTTCAATACTGAAAGCAAAGCCCCCTAAATTCATCTCTTACAGGATCATTTACATATCCAGTGAACATTTATTTTATCTGACCAGAAATTAAGATGATACAAAATTCTTGGCTGAGATTAAAAATATGTAAGGCTGGAATGTTGATGGCAAAACACAATACAGAGAAGAGCAGCCAGGGTGATGCACTGTGAGAGCTGATAAGAATGAAACGGTTCCTAGCTAAAGCGAAATGATAACCTCAAAAGATAGAGATTAATGACAGTAGTTTCCCAGATTGAAAACGGAGAGGCAGGGATAAAAGAGGAATAAATTTAAGCATTTCAACAAAGGATGGAGAAATTTAAAGGATAATGTTAATTGAATTATGTGTTGTAACCAGATAATACTCTATTATTCAAAGATGAGAGCCAGAGTCATATCAAGCTATTTCATGCAAAAACGTCAACTGGAGTTATTTTTAAAGTGGCAGACTCTCATATAAATCTGAATTTCAGAAGCACAATTTTAGTTTAATCTTCTTAATTTATAATGGTGATAAATTTCATATGATTGTTCAAGAACATATATCCAGATTTATGGCAACATCAAGATAACTGCATTGTTACTTTTCATGCAGAATTCATTGATAATTATCTATATCTATATCTATATCTATATATATATATGTCATGTATATAGATATATATATAATTTCTCCTCTCTGTCCATAATCTCAAATGGTTCAAAGGGCTCTGGTTTTTTCAACCTTCACCCATTCAATAAAGCCTCTCTAAGTACTTCTTATGTGAAAATCACTATGCTTAAACTCAGAGACTAGAATGAATTAATACCATTTTGAGGACATGAGGTCTATCATCTCTACCTTCCCATGCTTGGCAATTTATGCACTTAGTAAATACTTCATAAAATGAACTAAACATTTTAGTGAGATAAACATGTATGAAAGTATTAAATAAAAGAACTAATTTATACCCTACATATCTAGAATCATGAACTCTAAGATTTGGAAGAGACCTTACATGCCAGTTAATCTATTGATTCCGGATTGTCCCATGGTTAAAAAAGGAATGCTAACTAAAACAAAAAGAGATTGGCAAAAGTTCATTTGGGGAAACAAAATGAAACAAAGCCTCTTTACTTCTCAGAGACTTGATATGCTGATAGTTTGTATTTCTTTCAAAGTCAGATATATTAAATACACTTGCAAAGTTTTTCATTGCACTTTTATTGGTCCATATCTTCTGAAACTCCCATTCTGACTTGGAAGAATTTATGTGGGAATAGCTCATTTGGCCCAGTTTTTGTTTTGTTGTTTTTGTTGTTGTTTTGTTTAATTCATCAATGCCAACCATTCTTTACAGGAAAGAACTCTATTAATTCTACTCAAATAATTCTTCAGAGAAGGGAGTCTATTTCAGGGACACACTGGTTCCAACATCGGATAACCTTAATCTTTAGTGCTGCTTTTAGTTTTGAGCTGGAATCTGCCTCACAGTCCTTTAGTAGAATTTTTGGCAAACCATGTCTAAGTGTAAACCTCTGGCTTGTGCCTTTTTTCTTGTATTGTCTTCATGCTAAGAGTGTTTTTCTTAATATTGCTTTTAAAATGAATTTTATTGAATTTATTGGTACATTCTAGGTAGACAGTACAGTTCCATTTATTACTGGGATCTTGTACCTTTACATGCCAGGTCTTGGTTCTCATTTTTTCCCCTTGTCCCCACCCTCCCTTCATCCCCTCTTCCCCTCCCCACCTACAAACACTTTAATTCCATTTTTACATTTTCTCATATTTTTTACCCTTTCCCTTATTCCCCTTCCCTAACCTTCTCACTGCCCCTACATCTTTAGTCCTTTTCTTCTTGTTTCACATTGCTAATTAACCCATTAGGATCTTGAGTACTATTTTAGTTTTTCACACCAGAGAAACTATTCAGTATTTACATATGTATGACATATTTATTTCACTTAGGAGTATATCCTCAATATGTACCCATTTACCTATGAATGAATCTACTTTCTCATTCTTTATGGCTGAGTAGTATTCCATTTTATAGAAATGTGGTTACATTTTCTTTATCCAGTTTCCAACTGATGGGCAGGTGGGCTGTTTCCAAGTTTTAGCTATTACAAACTGTGCCATTATAAACATGGGTGTGCATATATCATTGTGGTATGATTCTTTTAATTCTTTTGGAAAGATACCCAACAGAGGGATGGCTGGGTCAAGTCGAACCTCTAATCCTAGTTCTTTGAGGTATCTCCATATTGATTTCCATAGTGGTTGCACCAGTCTGCACTCCCACCAACAATGGAAAAGGGTTCCTTTCTCTCCACAACCCTGCCAATATTTGTTAATGTGTGATTTCTTGATAGTAGCCATTCTTTGTGGGGTGAGGTCTTAATATCTTTTAAAGTCCATAACAAAAATAAATATTCAACAGAGACCATACATGGCCTCCTCATAAACGTAAAACTTGTACAATCTGAACCTCCACAGAAAGAATCTACCCATTTGTACTCCATAGACATGGTCTCCAGACCTACAGTCCATGTTCTCCATGCTAAGCCACTTGCATGATACAACCAGATGACCCCACATCCTTATCCATGTCCTTCTATGACCACTCCTCTTGAACACAAGCACCTGGTGGATTTAGTGTAGAACTCATCTGTATTTTGCTCTACTCTGCTCTGCTCTGCTAATGAACAGACTCACTTTTCTATTCACTTCTCATGAACTGACTGTGGCAAGAGTCACATAATATCTCATCTAAAGTTGGGTTATAAAAAGACTTTGGCTTTATGACTTACATGCCTTTTCACCCTCTTTCATGTACCAGCACTGAGGGGAGCCAGCTTACATATTATGATTTGCCCCATAAAATGACAAAGGAAATTATACTAAATCAAGTTGCACTTTTAGATACATTGTCAAAGAAAGGAGAAAGTCCTCCATTCAAACTCTAGTGATGAACCGAGGCCTTCAGACCAAAAGACTGCAGGGGACTATGTCCTATCAATGATAAGGTGAATAACTTTGAAAGAGCACCCAGCCTCCAAATGTGAACCTTAAATATGACCACAACCTTGGGCATCAGCCTCATTTCTAGATCACAAGAAATCACAAGCCAAAGAACCCAGCTTACTGCACTCAAATTTCTGACTCATCAGAAGTATGAGATAATAAATACTTGCTGTTTAAGCTTTTATTTTAGGGGACAATTATTACACAACAATAGATAAGTAACATACATTCCCATCAGTAAGAATTTCTGGACTATGCATTGGCAATATAGGCATATTTACTTACTAATTTTTAAATTGTGCTACTTTATAATACTTCAAATATTAAAATATTATTTCCAATATTAGTAAATCTTAAAATTTTCACAATCTATTTTTCTAAGTTTATTGAAGGATTTTTGGATGATTTTTAAAATTATAAATACACAATCTGAAATATATGAAATGACTTTATATATGTCTACATTTGTATATATTACCACAATCTCAATGGTTAGAACATCTGTTACTACACTTACCAAATGTACAAGTGATGAGAACAGTTAAAATCTACTCTTTTAACAAATTTTAAGTATACAATTCTGCTTAGTCACCATGCCATGAAGTAGACCCCAGATTCTATTCCATTCAAAATATGAAAGTTAATAGTCTTTGACCAACATTTCCCCATTCCTCCTATATTCTTCAGCCCCTAAAAACCATTTTCCTGTTTGTTAGTTTAAATTTTAGATCTCACACATAAATTAGATCTCTGTTTGACTTATTCCATTTAGTATAATGCTCTTGAATTTAATCCATGCTGTTGCAAATGGCAGAATTTCTAGCTTTTCATGTGTGAATAATATTCCACTGTGTACATACCACAATTGATTTAACAATTACTTAGGTTGTTTCCACAATTTCTATAATACATAAATGAGTATGTTTGTACTTCTAGCTACTGATTTCATTTTAGTTTAATATACCCAGCACAAAGATCACTGAATCTTATAATAGTTCAATTTTTTCAGGAACCTTTATATTGTTTTCCATAATGATTACCAAGTTACTTCACTGTCAGTACACCAGGGTTCCTTTCCTCCACATCCTCACCAACATTTACATATTTTAAAGCAGCCATTCTCACAGGTGTAAAACATTCTGTTCTTTGTTTGTTTGTTTTTTGGTACCAGGGATCGAACCCAGGACCTGTGCTTGTAAGGCAGGCAGTGGCACCACTGAGCTAAATCCCCAGCCCAAGCACTCTGTTCTTAATATGCAATTCCTAATGATTGGTAATTGCCTTAATTACTTTAAGTTACCCACAGCAGAAAGTAGGTTTGGTCCATGTGTTCAGTCTATGGCTAGCTGGCTGGCTCCAAGGCAGGAAGGGCATGATAGATGGGTCTGGAACAGGAAAGATGCTCATATCATGGCAGCCAGGAAGGAGGGAGAGAGAAAGGAGGAGGGATAGAAGGAGATATACCCTATCAATTTATTCCCCAGTGGCTCACCGCCTCCAACCAGGCTCTAGCTCCTAATAGCAAATCAACTACATTGCCCCCATGATCCATTCACCTGCCAAACAATGCAACTTTTGGGGGAGGCCCCAGATCTGGACTATAATAGTGATGGTAAACATTTCCGATATGCTTATCAGTCATTCACAAGTCCTTTTGAGAAAAAAAAAAATGTCTATTTTTAAATAGGTAAATTCCTTTGCCTAATTCAAACAGATTTTTTTTTTTTTTTTTTTTTTTTTTTT
>NW_022900947.1:16159224-16240256 GCF_012274545.1 Fukomys damarensis | reverse complement strand
TTTTTTTTTTTTTTTTTTTTGCTACTGGGTTGTGTAAATTTCTTTTATTTCCTCTCCTTCCTTTTCAGAAAAACATAGAAAGAAGTCTTAACAAGTTATTTCCATGCCCCATTGAATCTGTGTTCCAGTCCTGGACATGGCCACTTCTACTTTGGAAAACACTGTAAAAAAGCAGCATACAATATCATAACCACAAAAATACCCTACAAAGATGTAACAATTTCATGTGATCACTGTATCTCTTCAATAAAATTGGAGCTCTGAAGTATTTTATTTTTCAGAATTGTTAATTCTTCATTTATGTTAATCAATAGACCACTCTTCACAGATGTCACCTTGGAAGCCTATACTTAAATTTGTAGAAAATGTTCACATGTCTTAGAGAGTTTGTTCCTGTCTGAAGGGTTGCTTGGCTACTGAGGAGAAATGTTAACAGCTGTGAGAGAAGCAATTAGTGTCCATTCTATCCTGACTGACAATTCTGCAAAATGCCCAGTAGCTTTTTCTCTGGCTTAACAAAATGGCGATCTTCTGTTTCAGAATGCTAGGTAGCTATTGAGTTCTGGTACAGTTATCATCACGCAGATGCCCCATGTGGCTCCCAGTTAGGGAACTGAGCTTAATTTCACTTCCCAATCAACTTGAAAATATAAAAGAGAAAGATAAGACCTTCTTCTCGAGGTATGGACAGATATTTCAGCCAAGCAGGGGATACATGATTATCAACGTTTAGGAACATTCAATTAAAAATATCAAGGCAGAGCTTATAGAAACTAGGAGAGGCTGGATGAAAGGAGAGAGAGAGATTAGTGAGGACCCTGCAATGAATGTGTTGTTTTCATACAATGCCCCAATCAGGAGGACAAGTGGCAGTTGTTAGGAAGCAGTAAGATTCTGAACAATGACTTTCCCGGGAAGCAGTCACTACAAAACAAGGGCTGCAGCAGGACAATACTGCTTTGTGCACATGCAAGAGAATAATGGCTTCCAGTCCTAATGCCTGACATCTGGTGGGCCTCTGTGATCCAAAAGAAGTCACTGGAAAGTAGTTATATTTCCCTTGGTTTCCAGACTTCCTGTTTTTTTCACCATGTATTTTGTACTATCCCAATTATCTAAGTTAGTGCATTAATATAGAAATACCAGTATCTTCCATTTTTCCCTAATTAAGACTATTAGGAAGATGTCTTATGCTTTTTAATGAAATTCAATTTGAAGTCATTGTATCAGATCTTATTAGCTGCTACATTAGAACATACAATATTTCATTGGGAGCAAAATGCCTAAATCAAAACTTAGATCCCAAGTCTAAGAATCCAATCTGTGATAGTAACATAGTCATAGTTCTTTGCATATATTTCATCCTGTATAAAATAATTTAATCAACTATGTCCCCAGGACATACTATGACATGGAAGAAATTTTACCAATCTATCTTTTTAATAAGATAGTGTTCAAATCAAAAGCTGCACATGTTTAAAGGAAGCGTGAGATGAACAAAGGAGTTGACCCACAGTGGACCATTTATTTAAAAAAGGAAAATCAGAAAGGTTGTTCAATTGATTCAATAACTATATAGGAGTGTTAACTGCATGCTTCCAGACACAGGAGGATGGATTAACATATAAGAGGCAGATACCCTCAGAGTTCAGCATATAGTAAGTGCTTGATAAAATATTTTTAAATAAATGAAGCAAGATTTTGCTTTTGTCTCCACAGGAATACATCTTCTTGTTGGAATTAACAGCTATTCCCTCATGTGCTCTTGGCCACACATATGTGAGAGACAGTTGTTTTTAAGCTAATTATATCAAGAAGAAAACTGAGCTTTGACAGGTTATTTGCTGAACATCAGAGAGATGGAGAGTGGTAGCCAAGCACTCCAACCCTTCTGACTCTGGAGTCCAGGCTGCTAATTCTGCACCTTTCAGCCACTGCCATGTCTCTATTCTGTGAGCTGAGGAAACCTCAGTAAAGCCCTGCTGGTCCTCAGCCTGGGTGTCCTCTTAGTATGTTCCCATCCTCCATCTTTTTCTCTACTGGAAGTGCTATACAAATAACAAATCCTTGGCCTCCTGTGGGAAATCTTCCAGCCATAATTATTAAAACACAAGAGAACACATTCCCCCAAAGCTAGAGGGAAAACTATATATCAAATGATATCCTGAAGGCTACCAGGAAAGCCACTTGGAAAGGACCTGGGACTCAAGGCAACCACCACCAGGACAAATGATACACAGGGATGTATTCTTTGTCATTGCAGGACAAGAGAGACCTTTCTCAATGATTTTTCTGTCACCATTTGAAAATGATAAGTTCTGTGAACAGTTTAATGGCCAAGTAAAGGATTTCTGGATCCCCCATGGAAGGGAGTCTCAATTTTGCTGCTCTTTCAGTACATTGTACACATTTGCTTCAAGGAGGCATTGATGTTCAAATTTTCACCAGGGCTCAGAGTTGCCTATTTCTTTTGGAACAGCTCAGCTGCAGCAGGGCTTAGCTGAGTCGAAAGATAAGATGTGTTCAGCCAGTAAAATGCAGGGTCTCATTTTCAGTTGCTGGGGATAGGAGTTGTAGCTTAAGTTTAATTTTTTAAAAACACAATAAATTCACATGAAAAAAAAAGTTGAGAGTTGTCACACACCCCAGTAATCCCAGAACGTTGGGAGGCCGAGGCAGGAGGACCTCAAGTCTGAGGCTACATAGTAAGTTCAAAGCCAGCCTGGGATATAGCAACTTCCTGTCTTTAAAAATAAAATTTAAAAATTACACAATGGTTATATCTACCAGAAAAAAAAAAAGAGATTTGGGATTTGTAAAGCTTTTCAACAGCAATGAGTTGCTTCATACAGCCAAAATAGCTCTTCACTTGCTTTTTGTTTTTGTCTTTGTTTTATAGCATTTAATACTTAAAAGATGCCATTAGGCCTTGATACTTTCACTGTTGAGGAAACATCACACTGCTCTCAGCCAAAATGTTTCATCCATTCACCAGGAACTCGACCAGACTGAGAAAATCGGCAGCTCTGATTTCCAAAATAATTGAAAGATTGCCAAATCAAACAAGGAGAGATCCTTGCTGTTTGGTGCAGCACAGAACTTGTCACAATCAAATATTTCAGCCATCTCTGCTTTGTACCATATCCATAGTCCTCATGGCCCTCTCTCTCATCCATGCCAGACTGTAGATCAGAGATTTGCTCCTGCAACCCTGTGGGACAGCTTCCCCGATCTCTGGGCAGTTGGCCCCTAGGTGCACAGACTAGAAACACATGATCATCATGAGGCCTAAGAAATAATGTGTTTGATGTCACAGATTTTCTTCTGTCTACAAAATGCCTTCAGTTGTATAATTTGACCCTTGTGACAAGGTTGACACTAGAACATACATTCCACAGTTGAAGCAAGACATTTGGAGGATGTCAATCACAAGATTGAAACATTTAAAGAGCAGCGCTGGTATTCTGATTCCTAGGCCAACATTCTCTCCGCCTGACATCAATAGGGCTGGGTGATTTATTGGCACATGCTCAGGCCCCTCAAAATGGGCACTGGCAGCAGCAGCAGTACTGGGAATGGATTACAAATAAGAGCCTTGCCAGGGATTTAGCTCAGTAGTGCCACCACCTGCCTCCCAAGCAGAAGGACCCGAGTTCAATCCCTGGTACCAAACAAAAACAAAAACAAAAAAAAACAAAAAAACAAATAAGAGTCTTTACACCCCATACCAGAAGTGAATCACAAACTCTAGATTGGGCCCAGTGACCGATGTTTTAACAAGCTTTCTAGGTGATTCTGAAGTCCACTAAAGTGGAGGATTGATGGCAAAAGCTAAACCCGGCACCCTGGATAATATGACAACTGACACATAATTTGTATCAAACACCATAGCAATCATCCAATATATATTTATGATAAGTCTTGCAGAAAAAGTCTCCATACTAAGTCTCCAAAAGTCCTCAAAACCATGAGAAACAAAATTCTCAAAGTCTGGGCCAGGGAGGTTGCTCAGAGGTGCCATGCCTGCCTCACAAGCACAAGATCCTGAGTTCTGGGGCGGGCTGGGGATGGAGGTGGGGATGTGGTATCCATGCCTTGGGCATTGAGTGGCTGTTATTTACATCTTTTCCCTATGTTCTTGCCATGTAAAGATAAAAAATGAGTTTTATTTCTTGAAATCAAGAGCATCCAATTACTCAATTTGTAAGGGTAAAATTTTTCATCCTATCCAAATCCTTCCTCAGGAGTTTTTAATTCTTTTTCAGTTTGCACACGATCCTGTTATTGTCCTCTTTCTGGGCATCCAGAAGGAGGTTTTCCCTCCTCATGCCCCAGCCACTGCACGCATCACCATCACTTAGAGTACCGAAGACTTTCTTGCACTGCATGTCTAGGATTTCACACAGAAAAGAGAAGGGAGGTTAAGGTCCCCCTGTCACATGCTCCATAGCACTCAGTATTTCTCCTCTACAGTACTCATCACACTTCTAATGACTTGTTCAATGTCACTGTCTAATTACTTCCCCACATGTTCTCTATTAAGACTTTAGAGGCCCTAAGCTCTGACGAGATAATGGTGTCTCCTCCAACACCAGATGGATTCTGAAATGAAAAAATCTTTAAAATAAGTTTTAGAAAACCTGTTAGACTTTTATTTTACCCAACATAACTATTTCATTGCTTTACTTCAAATATAACTTTTTTTTTGTTTTTTGTTTGTTTTGGGTTTTTTGTGATACTTTATTTTTTTTCATTAAATTAATTGGTACTTTTTAGATATACAGTACAGTTACATTCATCATGGGGATCTTGAACCCTTACATGATGTATCTTGGTTCTTATTTTTCCCCATTCCCATGCCCTCTCTTCACCCCCTCCACCACTCTCTATTTATAAAGACTTTTCCACTTTTTCTTTTTCTCACACTTTTTCTTTTTCCTTCTTTCCTTTCCCCT
Organism: Fukomys damarensis; assembly: GCF_012274545.1. Classification (NCBI taxonomy): domain Eukaryota; kingdom Metazoa; phylum Chordata; class Mammalia; order Rodentia; family Bathyergidae; genus Fukomys; species Fukomys damarensis. The sequence goes on along the minus strand of NW_022900947.1, from coordinate 16,235,301 downwards.
ACTCTTTTAGCTCTTTTCTTACTATTTCGCATATTTTTTGTTTTAATTGCTGCATGTATTTAAGGTATAGTACACAACATGACATTACAGGAGACACAGACATAGTAGAAAAGTGACTGAATTGGCCAAGGTTCCCCAGAAGTCTAGAAGCAATGGCAGTGCATGGAGATAAATGTGGTAAGGAAGTTGCTCACATGAGTATGTACACCGTGCAGTCTGGGAAGGCCAGGAAAGCCAATGCTATGGTTTTAGTCCCTGTCCAAAGGCTTGAGAAGCAGGAAAGCCAATATTTAAGTTCAACTCTGAGTCTGTGGCTAAAGGCAGAAGACCAATGTCCCAGCTTACAGCAGTTGTGTGGAGAGAAATAATTATTTCTTCCCACCACACACTGAGGTCACGTTTAACTAAATATCTGGGTATCCTATAGCCTAGCCAAGTTGACAAATAAAACCAAGGATCAATTACTGCACTGATCACCATCATTCCTCAGTAACCTGTTTGTTTGTTTTTGGAGTAAGACTAGCTATAATCTATAGAATGAACATGAATTTCATACAAGTACAGTTTTGCTAACTTCAGATTCCGTGCTGTACATTAAATCTCGACTTGTTCACCACACGTACCTGCTACTTTGAATCATGTAATCTGATCCCCATGTCCCTGCTAACCACTATTTTGTTTTCTATTAGATTTTTTAGAGATCACAGATAAGTGAGGCTGTGAAACATTTTTCTTTCTGTGCCTGCCTTTTCTCATTGAGTACAATATTTTTCAGGCTCGCTTCTATTAAAGGGAAAATATCTTTTCCAGGGCTGAATGATACCCCACAGTAAATATGTATCACAGTTTTGTTTTTTTATCCAGCCATCCACCAATGAACACTTAGATTGTTTTTATATTTTGGCTATTGTTAACAAAACTGCAATGGACATTTGAGTTAAGTATCTTCAGGGGTATTGATTTTATATCCTTTAAATATATGTACAGAACTGTGATTTCTGGGGTACATGGTAGTTCTCGATTTTCATTCCTCTTGGAAACCATCTGCTGTTCTATAAAATGTCTATAGTGATGTATATTTCCATTTGCTTGCTATTTTTATGTCTACTTCAAAACTCTTAACCTTAACACAGAAGATACATTTGATTTACATACTAGCATGATAGTACTAGAATATTATGGAGTTGATTATGTTTACCTCTACTAATGCATTTTATATTTTAATATATATTCATAATAGTAATCATCATCCTTTTTTTCCCTTGAAGAACTCTGGTAAACATCCCTAGTAAGGCACGTCAATTGGTAATGAATTTCTCTGGCTGTTGCTTGTCTACAGAAGACTTTATTTGTTCTTAATCTCTGAAAGATAGTGTTGTTGAGTACAGTGTAGTTTGGTATAGTGTAGTTTGTCTGGAAGCTCCCACTTTTTTTAGAACTTTGAATATATCATCCAATTCTCTTCTAGATTTCAAATTTTCTGCTGAGAAATCCACAAGTAGTTGATGGAGATGTCCTTCGTGACTTAATGCTTTCCTTTTACTGCTTTAAAAATTCTTTGTATTTGACTTTATATGATTTGATTTCAACCTGATATGAAGAGCCCCTCTTTGAGTTAAATCTATTTGGAGACTTTTAAAAACTTCATGCATCTGTCTTCTAAGACTTGGAAAGTTTTCAGCATCCATTACATGAATAAGATTGTTATGGCTTTCTAGGTCTCCTCCTAGAAGTACCAGAATAAAAATATTTGTTTCAAATATTTAAGACTGCGCAAGTCTTGTAGAATATCTTCACTCTTTTTTATTTTTTCTTCTAGGTCATTCAAAAGGACACATCTTCAAGTTCAAAGTCTCTTCCATTTGCACTGATTTGGTAGTGGACCTCTTCATTATGTTTTGTATTATTATTATTTCTCTGAGTTCTTCAATTCCAAGATTTCTTTTTAATTATTTTTTTATAATTATCTATATTGGTTGAATCTCTCATTCATGAATTTTTTAAAATTTTTCATTAAAGTGTCTATTTTATTATTATATTTCACTGCATTTTAAGATTGTGATCTTGGACTCATTTTCAGTAATTTGTATATGTTTATGTGTTGGCAGTCAGGCACTAGAGAATTATTGTGCTCCTTTGAGGGTGCCACATTTCCTTGATTTTTCACATTTTCATGTCCCTGCATTATGGTCTGCATGTTGCTGGTGCTGTCTCATCTGAACTTCATACAGTGGCTTTTGTAAGAATGATTCCAAAATGCAGATGTGCCTGTGGGCACCAGCTGTGCAAGGTCAGAGGCTCCCATTCCATGTGGGTGCAGTGCTATGGTATCTGTGCAGCTTCTTCAGTTGTGATTAAAATAACAAGCACTGCCTGTGCCTCAGTGATGTGGGCTGCCAGACTAGTGATGTCTGCATAGATTACTAAAGCAAGGGCCTCAGAAATCTGTCTGTTCTTGAGTTCCTCATGGTGGAAAGCCTTGGTAGATCTCACCTTGGTTTTAAACCTAACACAGTCCACAGGCAGACACAATGGCTCTAGGATCCAAGGCAGAGGTGCCTGAAAAAGCTAATTCAGAACTCAGGGTCATGCAAAACTAATATAGTACCTGGGACTTGATGAACAAGTTCACCCTGCAAATTCTGACCCTGGGGCCCATACAGCAGCATTGGAAAGGTTCTGAGGAAGAATATTCGACCCTGGAAACAAGGGCAAAGATTTAATCCAAGATCCTGGACTAACAGGCATAAAGACACAAAGAGCTCTAAGAATGAGGCACCACACAGTGGTGATTCTGGAAGCTAGGAGGATGGAACAGAGGTAGCTCAGCTGAGGATATAGTCATGGCAAGACGTCACTGTGGCATAGGTCCCCCATGATGGGAAGCAGCACAGTAATGGCTCCACTGTACGAAGATGCAGGGGACCTCAGTGTCTCTGACTGAGAGGGGACAGTCCAGATCTAGGTAGATGGGTTGCTATAGCTGTCTGACCTGGACTGTGGGGTGGCATGGTTCAGCCAAGACTTCAGTTCCTTAGGACACAAGGTAATGCATCTGCTAAGCCCTCACAGTGTGGCTACAGTTTTAGCAGATCCTCTAGATTCTTGAAAATGGGGCACTGCATCATTTTTAGAGCAGCAGAGAAGAGAGAGACTTCTCTTCTCTGATGCATAGGAGACATGATATCCTTGGGCATCCAGTACTGTAACAGTTATGGCACCAGGGGTGTGACAGCTCTAGTAGTTCATATCTCAGGGTCTCCAGCAGCAGGGCATGACTTCAGCTGGGCCCACAGGCAAACATTCACCAGCATCTAGAATAAGGGGATGGAGTGACTGCAAGGAGCTTAGCAATGGGGTATAATGGGGTAGTAGCAATTCTGGTCAACCACAGCACTCTATCCAGGGGGTCTTGCAATGGTCACTGAGTCTCAGGGATGGAAAAACACAACAGCTTCTCACATTCAGAACAAGCAGTCCTCTAGCAGTGCTACCAGTTCTAAGATGGTACAGAACAGCAGCCACACGGGAGATCACAGTGTCAGGTTCCTCTGTGGGCATAGCTCAGCATGTGGGTTCTTGGGAGCTCTCCTGGCTGGATTCAAAGTGTGTGAGAATTGCAGGATTGTCCAGTAGTGAAGACTGCAGGTGTTTGTGGTGGTGCTGGGGACAGTAGGGTCATCTTGCTTATTATGCTCCCATCCAGGGAAAAATCCCTCTTGGTCCTGAGCTGATTCCAACTGGGTGAAAGAGGCTAGTATTGCCTGTTCTTCTCTGTACAGCCATCCAGGGTTTCTGTGCTCCAAAGAACTACTTCTGGTTCTTTGTAGTTTCTTGGTGTTTTTATTTAGTTATCTTGGTCAAAATACAGCTATTCAATCACTGTTTGGAGATTCTTTTGTAAAAGGGAAGACTGTTGGGAGTTTTTAGCCCATGTATCTCACTAATGATCTGCAATTTAATTTTTAAAAGGGGGAAGAAGAGAGCTCCTCGCTGGTGCCCTAAGCATGGGCTTGGTCTTCCAGAACTGTTTCCATATAAACTACATCATCTGAGGTCCAAAACTATGTTTGTCTTGATCACAGAGTAGACACAGCACCCACACAATGCCTGAGCCCAAATGAGTTTTTAGTAATCTCTGATTAAAGACTAAGAAAGTGAGTGAAAGGGTGAATAGATGAAGAGAAAGGAAGATGATGAGAAAGAAATAATAAAATGATGAGAAGGAAAAGCAAGGAGAGAAGGAAAAGCAAGGGCAGAGGAAGGCAAGGATGGAGGGAGGAAAGACAGACAGGAAGAAAAAATGCCAGTTAGTTACTACCTTAATCTTGCTGTAGGTTAGGTGCTAAATGCCCTAGTCCATTGTTAGAACTTTAAGAATCATCTCTTTCATTATTGCTTAATTCTAGAATAAATGCATCATCCTCTCATAGAATCATGAATGGTATACATGACACGATTTCCAAATACTCGACAGCCTATTGCTCATGCTTTCTTTGTAGTGGAATTAGGGAAATGAAGCATAAGCTTTAAAGTTGCAGCTACTGTGCAGTGAACAAGGTGGGCCCACCTTGCAGGTAGTGCCGTGACACGTGACCTTAGCTACTCACCAGTTACAACCCTTGAGACTTCTGAATTCTTTCGCTCTAGAAAATGAACATCTGTGCCACCATCTTTTTTCCCCACTCATCCTGTCTAATGAACCTATTCTACACGAAGGTATGTTTAACTACATTTTACACCAAAACGGAAATATTAACAGGACTTGTCTCCACAACTTCCCCATTGAAATCACGGGGAATTTATACATTCAATACATTTAGCCAAAATGGAGCTTTCTGATGACATCGATCTTACGAGGAGTCAGCACACAGCAATGAAATGCACACGTTATTTTCTACTTTGTCTTGATAAGAAACAACAGTGTATTTGGCACAGAATTCGAGTTCATCGAATAAGCAGTAGAGAACAGACTGGCTGCACAGATTAAAGTTGGGAAAACAAGACCAACATGCTGTGAGGGGGAAAAAAAAAGACTCCTATGTCTCTAGGTCCTCCGATCCTAATGTGGCAAGAATATTATTATCCATTAGAGTCATAAAGCCTTTTATAGAGATATTTCCCCCCTTAGCCCTGTTATTTTAATTTGTGCACAGATTTTAACACAGGCGATTTCCCCCTGCAAGGGCTTTTCTCTAATAGAATTATACTGTCTTAGCTCAAAATGGTCTTTGGTTCTTAGTCCACTGGGCTCAAAAGATTATTTTCTTGCGGTGGAGAGCTCTCCACACTGCCCGGGAGCCCACCATTATCTGCTCTGAGCACCCCGATCCTCTTCATCCTTAAAGAGGCTACACAGCTGGGCCCAGCGTGAAAATGACAAGCACTAGAAAGCTCTAAGAGTTTATTTTCCTCTGGCTGGGCATCTCGGTTGCTGGATTTCCTGTCCATGCCATCACAATGCAAGCCTTTCAAGAAAAAGTGATCCTAACAGGATTAAATGTAATTTAGAGTCAATAAGGAGAAGTTTGCCATCGGGCAGAATTAAAATAGACAGTATGGTCTGAAGGTAGTGAATCTGGAAGGCTTTTAAGAGTGCATTCCTGTATACAAAAATGAAACACAGAGAGGAAAAAAATGTTTATCCTCTGACAAACCTTTCACTAGTCCCTTCTTGCACGAAAGTCAATTCACAGTCTATTAACGCAATAAGAATTGTACATCGTAGTTTACAGAGAGGCAAAAAGAAAGAGACATTTATCTGCAGAATAGAAAACAGTGTGATCTCACCCCCAGTCTTCTTTGTAGCTGTACAAATGCTAAATAAAATGTTTTCAGTTATGCATGACATGAAACGTTTTCCCACAAAAGATACATGAAGCCTACCGGAGAATTATATTTAGGGCAGGACAGTTCTTAAATCACTGCTTAGCAGGCAGTAGCTTTGAATTGTGGTCACTCTTCTAGGGAACAGCCCTCCATTCTCTGGGAAGGGTGGATCTGGAAAAGTAATAGAGGAACTGACCACTGGATTGGAATTTAAATCCACAGAAGCAGCCTGCACCACAGGAAGAAATGAACTGCTTCCTTGTTGCTTCTGGTGTATTTCTTTTTCCTAAACCAACTGCCTTAGTTCAGATGAAAGAAAGAAGGAAGCAGGCTGGGCATGTAGCAAGAGTCAATTGTTGAAAATCACTTTTGAAAATTTTTGAGTCTGCATTACAGTTAATAGAAAATAATAGCATGTATTACTCAATAGACTATAATTCTTATTTAGTGGACTATACATTTTGCATATATCATTTCATTTAATTTTTGCTACACACCTTTAAATTAGTTCACTTTATTTTAATTATCATTTATAGATTGGAGGATGAAAATCAAAAGATTTGCTTGAAATTACCCATTCTACAAAACGTGGAGCTATAATCAAACCCTAGGATTGTGTGACAGTATCCACATATCTAGTCTTCATTTCTTTAACGAATTTTATTTTATTCTATCCCATTCCCCCCTCAAGACTTCTACCCTCCCTATGTACAAAAGCTTTGTTTCCATTTTTTCCTTTTATTTTCACTTTTTTTGTCCCTTCTTTCATTTTTCTCTCCCCCCTCCCTTGTTCCCCTTCTCATTTGAACACTTTCTTCCCACTTCCCAACACCCACTATACATTTCAGTCCTTCTTTCCACTTTCAGTTTCTCACATCAGAGAAACAGTGTGGTGTTTAAACACGTGTGACCGATGTATTTCACTTAAGAACATGGTCTCAGGTCCATCCATTTAACTATAAATATCTGAAGCTCATTCTTTTCTTATGGCAGAGTAGTACTCCATTAAAAAACCACTTCTTCTTCATCCATTGATCAGTTCATGGGCATTTGGGCTGTTTCAAAAATACAGGTGTTACAACCTGTGCTACTATGAATATGGGTGTACATATATCACTCTGGTATGATCCTTCTAATTCTTTCAGGAGGATACTAACAAGAGGTATAACTGGGAGAAATGGAACATTAAGTTTTAGTTTTTTGAGAAATCTCCACACTGATTTCCATAGTGGTTGCACCAGTCAGCCACTCCCACCAACAGCAGATAAGGGTTCCTTTTTCCCCCACAGCCCCTCCAGCATTTGTTATTGCTTGATTTCTTGATAGTAGACATTCTTTCTAGAGATAGAATCTCAGTGTTGTTTTCATTTGCTTTTCACGAAAGACCGCTGATACTAAACAGTTTTTCACATTTTTATTTGCCATTTCTAATTGTTCTTCTAAGAAATGTGTTTTTATTTCAGATGCCCATTTTTGCACTGAATATTTAAATTTGAGGGATCAGAATTTTTGAGTTCTTTATATATTCTAGATAACAGTCCTTTATCTGAATTTCTGGTAAATTATTTTTTTCTCTTCACCCTGTTGGTGGTTTCTCTTGCTATGCAAAAACTTTTTAATAAGTTGAGATCCCAGTTGTTGATTCTTTGTAGTGTTTCTCATGTGGTCTGGGTTTTGTTCATGAGGTCTTTTTATTCTCCTATGTCCTCAAGCATTCTATCTATTCTCTCTTCCAGTAGATTTAGTGCTTCTGTTCAATATTTAGATTTTTTTATCCATTTGGATTTTAGGTTAGTTCACAGTGAAAGACAAGTGTCAAGTTTCAATCTTCCATATGTGGAAAGACAGTTTTTCCAGCACCATTTATTAAAGCAACTATCTTTGTTTGCCTCCTTTGTCAAAGACAAGTTAGTTGAGTATGTCTGGAGTTGTTTCTCTATCCTCTAATCTGTTCAATTCATCCTCAGGTCTGTTCTTTTACCAGTACCATGCTATAGAAAAAGCATCTAATCTTCATTTCTGTTTAAAACTTTAAAAAGTTTTGGTTTGGTCAATGTCATTTCAAGAAAGGGTAATAAGCTTATTAGAAGACAAGAGTCAAAAACATAATGGCCACAAGTGAATACAGAATTTAAGAAAACAATCTTTGGTATTCACAATGGTACTCTTAAGAAACAAAGAAATGACTTGTCTCCTTTAAAATAGGTGACCATGAAGTATGGCTAAGGTTGATAGACATGGAAGATCTTATGCTGAAAGGCTGTAGTATAGTTAAATTGTGTTTCAGAACAACTCACTGAAAACTGCTAGGAGTCAGAAGTCTTGTATCCAGGCCTGATTCTTCTACAAATTTGTCAGGAGAGAAAGAGATGTAAATATGAATGTCTGTGAATATACATATTCAATCACTTAACATCTGCAAAAAAAGAAAATAATTGTAGGATCTCTGTTTAGATTCAATAAATTAATCTACATCTTAAGTTTCCATTGCAAATTAAAAAAACTTAGTACATATTTATAAATTATTTAGATATGGTAGATATCATGTTAGGTACTGAAATGAATAAGAACCAAAGTTGCTGACTATTTGGAAGGGGAAAAACAAACAAAATCAAAACATTGTGTCTCCAGTTGTTTTTCCTTCTTTGTCTTCCAGCAGTTTCAGTGTCTTCATTTTTATATCTAGATCTTGTGAGCAATATAGGACTAGGTTCACTCTACTGCATGTGGCTAGCCAATTTTCCAGCACAATTTGTTAAAGAAGCTGTCCTTTCTTCAGCAAATGCTTTGTTTCTTTCTCTCTATTCTATTCCATTGGTCTTTGGGCCTATTTTATCACAGTTTCATGCTGGATTCATTATGATGGTTTCATAATATAACGTAGAATGTGGAATTGTAATGTCTCTGACTTTGCTGTTTTTGCTTCAGGATTGCTAAGCTATTCTGGATCTCTTCTGGTTCTGTATTAATGTTAGGGTGGCTAACATTGGTAATATGGCCATTTTAATGTATTAATTCTGCCTATCTAGAAAAGAGGGTGGCTTTTCCATTTTCTCTTAAGTCTCTGTCTTCAGAGAACTCTAGAGGTCTTTCAGCTCTTGATTAAGTTGATCTCTAGGTATTTAATTTTTTAAAGCTCATATCAATGGGATTGTTTTCCTTATTTTTTCCTTAGTGGATTAATTATTGGTATACAGAATCACTCTTAATTTTTGTGCATTGATTTTGAATTCTTCCACTTTGGTGGCTCTGTTTATTAGCTCTAAATTCAATTCATTTGTAGGAAAATGGATGGAACTTGAGACCATAATGTTAAGTGAAATCAATGAGGTGCAGAAGGTTAATAGTTATATGGTTTCTCTTATGTGAGAAACTCAAAATATAAATAAATTAAAGAGTACAAAAAAGAGATAGTAGGAGTCAGGAACACAGACTTCTTGGAGATTGCGAAAGGCAGCAAGGGAATGGAAAAAGGGAAGGACAAGGAAGGAGAAAAAGGAATAAAAATGGCCAAAATATCATATGTATCTACCAATTTCCCAAAAGTAGTTATTATGTATCAAAAATATATACCAATTACATATATAAAATGACGTTTGCAGAACCTTATACCTACCAGTTGCAACAGTCATTATCAAAAAGATGAAAAATAATAAGTATTAACAGGAGTGAGAGATAAGGGAACATTTGTAAACTGTTGGTAGAAAGGTACGTTTGTGCAGCTGTTATAAAAACAGTATAGAGGTTCTTCAAAATTTAAAAAAAGAACCAACATGTGATCCAGCAATCCCACTACTGGGCATATATCCACAGGAAGTGAAGGTAACACCCTAAACAGGCATCTGTCCTTCCCTGTTCACTGCAGCCCTATTTACAATAGCCAAGACTTTTAATCAAGTAAGTGTTCATTGACAGGTAAAAGATTAAAGAAAATATGATATCTATATACAAGGGAATACTTTTCAATCTTTACAAAGAACAAAATTCTGTCATTTGGGACACAGAACATGGGAAAACATGAATTCTGACAAAAATTTGTCATTTGGGACAACATGGATGAGCCTGGAGAATATCATGCTAAGGGGGAAAAACAGGCATCAAAGGACAAATATCATATGATCATATTTACATGTGGATTCTAAAGAAACTGAGCTCATAGAAGTGAAGAGTAAAATGGTGGATACTGGGGACTGGCAGTGGGAGAGAATAGGAAGGGATTAAAAAGAAGTTTGTATGTATAATGAAGTCATAAAGTAGTGGTTACTGACAAGAGGAAGCAATTAATTTTTACATGTCTTAAGACTGTAATAAACATTTTTAAAATGCTGTTTTCCAGATGTGCACCTAGTGGGAGCACATGTATGTATACTGGCCAATTTCCACCCACTGTACTATATGTTGCTCCTTCACAGATTTACTGATGGTTCACCCACCTCCATTTTCCAAAGAATCATGATTTCCTGAAGTCTGTCTTTGGAAATATTTTCTCTAATAATAAAAGGAAACAAAAACTATGTGTGGAAAATGTAGAAAGAAATTATAAAGAAAAAATAGCTATAATGCCACAACATATCGGGAAAACAAAAGGTAATATCCTAACATTAACAGTGGTTACTTTTTCTCATCTTTTATCTTTGTAGATATAGATTGTGTTACATATGTATCCACTGTATCTCTGGACACATTATGAAGTCGTTTCCATGTCCATTTTTTTTTTTTTTTTGGTACTGGGGATGGAACTCAGGACCTTGAGCTTGCAAGGCAGTTGCATTGCCACTGAGCCAAATCCCTAGACCTCCGTGTCCTTTTTAAATTTTATTGTGGAACAAATTTAGATTTGTTGTAAATTTAGAAGAGTTGTAAAGATTGTAGAGAGAATCCCGTTTATTCTGCACCCAGTTGCTCATAATGGTAACATCTCAGAAACATTTATCAAAACTAAGAGGTTAACAAGTTCTGTCCACCAAACTGTACACTGCTTCAGTTTCCCAGTTTTTTTCCATTAATGTCCTTCCTTTTGTTCCAGGATTCAATCCAAAAGACCATGTTTCATTTAAATTCTCACACACTTTTGAGACTTTATTATACGTTATTTTTTTCATATATGCACCCCACTCCAAAAAGTGCCCTTAACACATCACCTGTACTCTGCTATATATGAAGCTTTGTATCTGATTCTATACCCCAGCTCTTTTCTTAACCTTCAAACAGTTACTTCTACATGCCACCATCCTCCTCAGAAACCTTCAACCCTGCCCTAACACAAAACTCTAACTTTCAGAACCAAAGAGCATCAGAAAGCCTCACATTCTAGTCCATCTCCTCACTCTCTTCGTAAGGATCAATGACCTGGAGACTGCTCCCCAGCTTCCCACTGGCTTGATGCTTTGATGTTTTACTTCTATTATTTTATTATATTATTATTTTTATGTTATACCCTCTTTCCCTGAAACACTCCCTGCTCACCCAGGCTAGTAGAAACTATATATACAGCTCTGACTCTCTGGGAAGGGAAATTTACTGGTATGGCTTATTTTTTCATCTCCTAACTAGTCCAGGAACTTCTTTGGAGTACTGTCTTGTCCACATCACTCATCTTCTCAATATATTGCACTGTTTAGTTTAAAAGCATCAATGTATTCAGCTGCCGGACACCCTCTATCATAATGGCAACTAACATGGCACCTTCTGGTTTCCAATGCACCACTTAGAGAAGTTGGAACTTATCTCTCCCATCTTGGCAGCAAACAAAAGTGCAAACAAACTGAAAATTAAAGTCACTTCTCAGAATTACAAGATAATTCAGATCCTAGGGAAAAATCACTACCACTGAAAAGTAGAGAGAGACAGGCAAAACAGCAAAACTCAATTTAGCAGAGCAAAAAGCTAGCAATGGAAACTTCTGTAGAAACCAAACATAGTCCCAGTAGGAAACCTAAAATATAATTGATGAATTGCTGGAGGCTTAACATGGAAAATTTTGAGTTAAAAATAATGGCTCATACTAACTGTGCTGTGACCATGTTCTAGAAACTTCTCCAAACATGTTCCAAATACCAGCTTATTTAATTCTCACAACAACAACTTTATGGTCGCTCTTCCAAACCCTAACCTTGCACTTCAACCACACCCTTGCCATCCCCCCTCCAGCTACAGTCTGCAAAGTTTCTCCTCTCTTCAAGCCTCCATTACCTGTACTTATAAAGGCCTCCGTGAAGTGTGTCCATGTCAAAATCTCTTCCAACTTCGTTCTTCAAAGATGTGCATGTGCTTCACTCTGTCCCTCTCAAGCACAGCCTGAAAGATAGTGATGAGGGATGACTATATGTTCTCCAGGTGAGGTTTATTGCTAGTAATTAAACAGTACTAATTCTATCAGCTTTGATTTAAATATATATATCTCAGTAATAAGGCTCAGTACTCTATTTTCTTTCTACCTAGCACTGAGTAATAGAATTGGTGTTTGAGGATTATCATATAAATCTATTTTTTGGTCAGTCAGTGTTGGGGAAGTTTTTCAATATATTACAAATGTGCTTATCATTCTGTAGTCTGTAAAAATAATTAAAAGCTACAGGCCAAACACAAATTTCCAGAACACAAAAACTTGATTGGTACTGCACGGCCAAATACCAACATTGCCAGCTACTTGGTTTATGGGTTTCTTAATGAGAACGTGCACCTTTTCATTCAGTAAAGGGCTTAGGTGGACAATTTCTCATGATATTCTCAAGAGTTAGAAACTAAAGCCTTACACATCAAAAATGAAAATGGCCTAGTGTCATATTGTATGTTTTAGCATTCAGAAATAACTTGCTCAAACATAAAGACTATATTTTTAAAAACCCAAACAATTTTGTTAGAAGTGAATACCAGGATGTAAACAGCATGCGTCCACACTGTCAAAAAAAGGAAGAAGAAATACAAGTAGATCTAATCCATCTTGTGATATCCATTATCCAAGTTTCCCCTTAGATAAAACAGACATAAAACATGTGCTTTACAAGCCTCAAGTGACCTTCAAGACATCTAAGTATAGTATCTATGGATTTTTAAATATAATTAACAACTCTGTTTTTCCATTTAAAGAATTCAAATTCTGTTTCCTTGACAGACAAAAGCCAATCAATCTTGTTCTCAAATGCTAATGCAAGCAATTAAAAAATAACATTAATTGAAGTACCGAAAGAACTGTTAGATTTGGGGGTAGTAAGAATTTTGTTTTGTTTTGTTCGTTTTCCTTCATGTTAACCTCAGGACAATACTAATTTACAGGACTAATTAGGGAAATACCCTTTGTGTGATCCAACTCTAGGACAAAGACCTGGCCTTTAAAATGCATCAGAGAGGAGCTGCAGAGGGACAAGCCAATATGAAGGAGCTCCGCCCAGCAGTGAGGATGTTTATTTCACCTGGTAGACTAAATGTGACAGATTGTTTTATTTACCGTATGAATATTAATTTTCTGATTTAGGTAACGAAAATACAGTGCTCATTTGTATTGTTGTAAAACTTGTAAAGATGCCCTGTAGGATAAGTAATACTCAAAGCAACATCCTAATTAAAAGGAAAACTCGGTTGTCTCGTAAGATAAAATAAGGTGGCACATAATTATAAATTAGATACATGGTAAAAAATGAAAAAGACAGGCCAGATAGGAGAGGAATGAAATAAGATTTGGAAATGTGCTTCTTAAATGAACACAAATTGTGAGATAATGTCTCACTGAACAATAAAAATAACAAACCAGTAGCAAAGATGTAATAGAATTTCCTGTATATACCATTTTAATCTTAATATAATTTTCCCCAGTGCATCCATGTTTATTGAACTACTATGACTATTTCTCTCTCACTCTGCCCAAAGTTACTGATTGTGCTCTTTGCTGTAAATAATTTTCCAATAATGAACACAGAAACGATCCAGAAATTGATCACAGTTTATAAAAGAAAAAAAATGACATGGCATCTGCTCACAGAAACACCTTTTAAGCACGCCGAAAGTCTGTGCCGTTGCCTCCTAGAAGTAGAGTAAAAGTCCAGCAAAACCACCTTCCCATTTCCACCCGCGACATCAACTTTACACCTTTGTTGCACTTTTACTGTCTGCAAAAAAAAGCAGAGATCTCCATGGCTCCCCTGCCTGAGGGGTGCTGGACAGAGTGCTGATGTGTCAAGGGAGTACTGGCCCAGTTAATAAGTACTAAGGTAGCAAGATACACACCTGTACAGCCCTAGTCTCCCAGGCTGCAAAGTGGGCTGATGATACAGCCAGCTGCAAGTCTAATACACAGGTGGGTGTTAAGAAAACACTACTGAAATACAGAAGTGCGGCTCCAAATGCTGTATGTATGAAAGGCGTGCTGGAGGGGACAAATGGAGGCAAGGGGGAGCTCTGGGCCTACCACTGACCCCTACCGAAGAAGGGAATCTTGGACATTTCAAGTCTGACGTGATAATTCCTCTTTCCACTTTTGTTTACATATGCATTGGTCATTTCATTCATGCATCTGTTTCATGATGTTCTAAAATACAAAATTTGAAGAAACTCCCAAGGCAGAGATCAGTCTCTGCTTATTACTTTGTTTTTAATTTGGTATAACTTTAGAATAGAAATTAGAATCTGCTTTTTGCTGAACATCAACACTCAAAATATCTTTTCTGCTATTCAAATTCTAATTCATATTTTTCAGAAGTTCATTAGGCAAAAGAAAGACTCATTTCCCCAAGCCTAGACAAAAATGTGCCAAATATACTAATAAATACATTTTATCAGATAGATGATCAATTAATTTCTTGTTGAATATAGTCTATAAGAATATAATGACTTTTATCTTTTTTATATTAGATTAAATAACAGAAAATTAAGGACTATAAAACAATGGTTCTACTAAGCAAAAATAGCTCTATGACCAGAAGTATTTAATAAACAAGTATCTTTATAATATATTGTTATTGTTACAGCTGCAAATCATGACATAGCTTCATAAACTTTGCATTAGTTTGCTAGAAAAATTTTAAAGACTTAAATGGAATTTTCCAAATCTGATTTTTTTATCTGAAAAATCTCACTTGATTAAAATACAAATAGAGGCCATTTTGAAATACATTCCTAGGCATTGCATATTCAGGCTTCCTAATTATAGATCAGCTGGTACAGAGGCAACTTGAAGTCATCAAGAGATCATCATCAAAGCAGATTGGCGCTTCTCCAGGGGACATCTCCTGGGAACCTTCTCTACTGAAGTCTTTCCAGGCCATTGTTTTGGATGATCTTGGCATACTCCTTGGCTGAGATATAAGGGACTCAAGGTCTAGCGGGGTCTTCAAAATCAACACGGACTTGTTATGTGGAGGTACAAGATCCCAACAATGAATGTAACTGTACTGTATCCCTAAAATGTACCAATAAACTCAATTAAAGCTGAAAAAAAAATCAACATGGAAGAGACCAAACCGTTGGCTATATCTACTGTTCCACTCAAAGTTATCCAGAAGAGACCACGTACAATATAGCTAAAGATTGACTTTATCAACATGAATAGCTGAAATTTTTTAGAAAGAAAATTACTATGTATGGGAAAGTTTCATGAGAACACAGACAAAATCACTGGTGAGCACTATGGACAACTCTTATTCTGCAAGGAATCTCAGTGAAAAGAGCAAAACCAGCTATGGTTTCACACACGTACACAAACACATACGCACACACCACAAATCCACACACATCAAGCATACACATACTAATGGCACATGAGGTATTGCATATGTCAATTAGCTTGATTTAGCTCTTTCATATTGTATATATAAATATATATATCAAGATATGTTGCACAACAGAAATATATATCAAATTTGTCAATTTTTAAAAAATAATCTTTTCCAGTTTTCTGCTTGTATTAAGCAGGGTCTTTATTCAATAAGTTAAGTTACATAACATTCTAATTATGCGTTATTTTAATATTTATTATTTATTCAACGCCCATTTTCTTAAATCCATCACTCTCCAGGCACAAAGTCACACACACTTTTCCCTTGTCCCTAGAAAGATATTCAGCAAAGACACCATCAAGTATCTCTAGTACAGACTCCAGTACTCCAGAAGTTCCACTTGTAAGTTGAAAGATGTGACAGTACATACTTGAGGAAGTCCCCATACTTACCTTTTGCCCCCACGTCCAAACCGATATATGTCTTATAAATCTGAAAACACGTAACCTCCAAAATCAAAGGGTAGGCACACAGCTCTGGCCATCCCTATATCCTAGACTAAGTACAAAACTTCAAGAGCATCCTGTCTTGTTTGGATGGGTTGCTATTATACAGTACCTTAGATAAACTGACTTAAAAAAATGTATTTCTCCCAGTTCAAAGTGGTGACACATTTGACATCTTGCGAGGGAGCATATCTTTACTGACAAGCAGCTTCTTGCTGTGTCCTCATGAGGCAGAAGGAGAGAGGGAGCTCTTTCATGATTCTCCTTCTCTAGTCACTAATCCTATTCAGGAGGATTCTGTCCTCATAACTTAATCACCTCCAAAAGACTCCACTCCCAATATAATCACAGTGGGGGCTAGAACAGCAACATGAATTTGGAGAAGACCCAACATTCATTCTATAGCTCTCTTCCATGTCTAAACTTTGAGTCCTGCTGAAGCTCTTTCAAAACCAACGAAATAGATTATTTCCCCAAAAATGCACACATGAACACAATATTCTATCTTATTTCATTTGTGGATATCCCCAACTTCATCCATGGATTTCCTGTTAGAATGTCAAAATACGAAGAGTCTTCTAAATAATCTTACAATGATTCCAATAGGATCAGTTTAAGAACTGAGCTTCATTCATATTAGTATTCTAAGGGGCTGGGGATTTAGCTCAGTGGTGCCACCACCTGCCTCACAAGCACAAGTCCTGAATTTGATTCCCCAGTAACAAAGAAAACCAAAAAACATATTAGTAGTCTAAGTAAAACTCTGAAGTTGTATAAATCTTTGCATTGAGAATTTTCTTTTTTAAAATCAGGATAAGTAAGCCTAATGTATGAGAAGCATTAATATCCATTTCTTCACGCAGAAATTAAACAAAAAGGCAGAGTTGTTTATGACAGTGCTCATACTCTTAAGGAAGCTGGACGAAAATTAACATTTGTTAACAATACCTAAAAAGTACAAATAAACTCAATGAAAAAAATTTGTATAACAAATCAGGTTTTTAAATGAACTGAGAATTATTTTCAACCAAATTGACTCCTCTGTCCATTTGGTAAGGCAAGAGTCGCTCTTCAAATTTTCCTTGGTGTCAGTCTGTATTTTTCAGACCTCTTAAAAATATTACACCCATATTCTACCATATATGTTGATCTATACATCTTTTTGGTTTCTGGTTTGCTTTTCTACAAGGGTGTTGCATAAATGAAAGGTCCCTGACTGGTTAACTGGCATGTAATCCTCCACATTTATGCACAGAAGCACACAAAGTGTTTTGCTTATGGAGTACCTTATAAATGACCTCAGGCAGGAATTACGTCAAACTGGACTGGCTCTTTCAAAATAAAATGCTGGTAGAAAATGAAAAGCACAGCATTCAAGCCATTAAGCTTTGCAGGAATAAAAACATTTGCTAGATATTCCTTTTCCTATCTGCTCTCCTTTGCACGCATGCCTCCTCCTCTGTCAATTATACTCTGTAAAATATCATTTTTAATAATTTCTTTTAGAAGCCCAATTTACATATCTCTCCATATCAAAACAACCACAACCAAATACAATGATAGCAAATAATAATCTTCTTGGCTTTGTAATTAAATACATGAGAATCTTCATATTTTCTTTCTTCTTTGCAGAACTACTGCCCAACAAGAAAGCCCGCCAGCCAGTTATAAGCCAGGCAGTTTTTGAAAACAGACACAGTCCCACTGATCGTGTATAAAAGGATTGATTCATGTGCTAAACCAGAGGATAAAAATGAAGTCCTGCCTGCTTGGAAGGGAACAAAAAGAAAATCCTGACAGTTTCATTGTTAACTGCCAGGAGTTCTGCAGCAAGCACTCAACTGCCCAAGTGACACTGGTGATGTCTCAGCGCGCTTGCTGCAGGAACATTGGAGAAGAGAATTACCTAGTTAGAGCAGAGGAACTACCTTGGTGGACTCTCACTGTACCAACACTTGGAAAAATGACAAAACCACACTGGAACCTGACCACCTCTCCTCTTCCAATCTCAGTACTGGAAAGAAACCATCATCACATTTCTCTCCACCATGATTTATTAGGTCCCAAATCTTGGCAGGGGGAAAACATTCCTGTGAGTTCTCTTTATTTCCTTAACCAGAATGAGAGGCAAAGTCAACAGGGACCAACAGAACTTTGGACAGGTACAGAGCACACTGGGATAAAAATGGTGCCCACTGCAGACATGTGATGATGGACAACAAGGCTTTAGAAAGGGTCTCACAGTCAACTGGGTATAAAGATGCAAGAAGAAATACTGCCAAGTCTGGCTGCTCTAATTATAAGGCCAATCTAGTGTTGCATTCTACAGTCACGAACATATACACACACACACACACACACACACACACACGTCCACAGACATGATCATGTACATGTACACACACTGCCCATACCAAATCAAAAAGATCTGGCTAACCTGAACCACAAGACCACCCTAACATTTGACACTAGCTGCGAGTTCAAGTAATTTCCAGAACATCTTCGGTTTTGGTAATTTTCTAGGATTCACAGAACACACTGAGAGTTCTTGCCTTCATAATTATGGCTATTACAAGAAAAGATAAGAGTGTAAATTCAGCTCAAAAGAGACGCATGGGGCAGAGTCTGAGGGGTTCTAAGCACAAAGCTGTCGTTATTCTCTCCCTAGGAGTCAAGACACATTCCCCTCCTGGTATCCACATGGGACAGTACAAACACTACTGCCAATCCGGGAAGCACACTCGAGCTTTAGTGTCCATATTGAGTTTTTATTGTGGACCTCATCACACAGGCACAACTGACTATCTCTGTGGATGAATTTGTGCTTTGCACAGTCACACACACACACACACACACACACACCCTGAAGCTACTTTTGCCTCATGAAATTTTCCAACCTTAGTAAATATGAACTTATTTCTGTTTTCTGAGGTTGGACTAAGTGTCAAAACCCAGAGCCACAGCAGGTGAGAAGCAGGTGGGAATACCACCTGGTTGCCTGCTCAGCTGATACCCTGAGTCACATGTATGGCAGAATCTGACAGCCAAGAGCCAAATCATTCCTAGGGCAAAATTAAAGTCTTTATGACATAACTGTGTGCATGCTCAAAGACACACTTACCTTAGAAATTAATTATTTCACAGTATTAGAAGAATCTTATCCAGTTACTGGCTTAGGAAACGTAATTATGCCAGTGTTTGACAAATTACAAGTCCAGAAACTGGGTGCTCAGCATCAATGGGATTTATTTCTCATAATTTATAAAAAGAGATAGGCTTTATTTTGCAGATTATCTAGGACCTCTATAGGACAGCCATAAATGTAGTGAAACTATCAAGATATCAAATAAACCACTACCTACAGACCCAACCTTCCATGACAAGAATCAGTGGAAAGGTTCAGGGCATCAGAAAAGGTGGCAGCTCCACACAAGAATATAAGAGAGGTAAAGCCCCAGGAATGTGTAGAAAAACAAAAAACAAAAAACTATAGACCTCCAGATTTCTGTGTTCAGACAATGGCACAATGAATAACAATGATTATTCAAGCAAAAACACCCAATGAAAATAAGAAAAAAACTGCTGGATAAAATTTTGTCTTTAATCTCCAAAACAATGGAATGGTGGCAATATTAGGAACTGCCAGATCAAATCTGAAAGTAGAAAATGAGATAGGTAGACATTGCAGCTACTTACGTCCAATGGAATTTTCCAATCTTAGGAAATATGAAATGATTTCTATATTCTGAGGTTCAGGTAAATGTCAAAAGCTAGAACCACGCCAGGTAGGAAGTCCAGTATGAGACCCAACACACAAAGAACTAAAGCAGCAGAGTAATAGCAGAAGTAAGCCAAAAGCAAGTACTGGCAAGTACTGAGTTAGCTGGTTATTAGGCAAACATCAAATCTAGATCTTGAATTAAGGTGATCCTAGACTGGTAATATCCCAAGTGCCTGGCACATTCAATTTCTTTTTTTCAATGGAGGTACTTGTATCCCTGTAATTATTATTCCAAATATTCTTAAATATGCTCATAGCATATAATGATATACAAGGAGACAGATGTAGGAAAATGATGCAAAGAAGAAATCAACAGACAAAAGGAACAAACTCACAAAGAGTTCCATTATTAAAACTGTTGTATATACTGTGAAATAGCCATGTTCATTGTGCTTAATGCATAGAGACAAACTTGAAGCGTCTTCTAGGTTTAGAAGCCCATAAAACTGAAGTGGCATATCAGGAGAAGGAATGCTCTACAGGCTTGGGTTTCAATTCCAGATACACCAGTTGGGAGCTGAAAGGAGCCCCTCCTTTCTCATGTGCACATACACTAATATCAGGCTGTTGTGTAGAGTAAATGGGATAACACGAACCCTAACACATGACCCAGTCCATGCTGGGTTTCTGCTGTTTTCCTTTCTTTCCACCCCTTAGGGAAATGCAGAATTCAAGACAAAAACATGCTTAGAAGATGAGGGAGACTAGGAATGTGCATGAACAGAAGAAAGGTAACTCCATGACACAGCAAGAAGGTGCCCATCTGCAATCCAAATGGCTAGGGCTCAGGAGGAGTCAAACCAGATGACACCTTGATTGTGGATTTCCAGCTTCCAGAATTGTGAGAAAATAAATGTCTATTATTTAAACCCACCAAAGCTGTGGAATTTTACTGCAGCAGCCCTAGAAAACTAATACAGATTGAGACCCAAGAACTTCCATTTTTAACAAAATTCATGAGTGATTTTCATACCTAATCAAGTTTGAAAACCAGAAGTCTAGGATATGCTGTAGCACTACAATGCAGTGTTTTAAATAAGTTTCTAAATCCAAAAGCATTTCTTTTGAAGTTATAAAGGTTGCAGAATCCCCCTCAGCCCCTAACTCTAATAGTCCTCACTAGAATTGTGATACAAGATGTAGCCATGTGGAAGGCAGGCCATACTGTCCTTAAATGAACCTCCCCTGAGAGACAGAAGATGCTAGGTGCTCAGGACACCAAAATGCCTTAGCTCACTGCTCTGTTGATATCTAGCTTCATTTCTATTGGATCGGGAGAAATCGTCTTGATTCACCATATAAATGTGTTAAATGATGACTCATAAAAATAAATATCTATCCAAAAATCTTTGCATGTGGCCTTCCTTGAAAAAAAAGTCTGTGCAAATGTCATCCACCAAAGGATCTCAAGAAGATGGTCATGATAACGATGGACTGTAAATCCAAGGACGAGCATCACTGTAGAAGAGAAAAGAAGAAGATGCACTGGGAAGAACACTGCAGACAGGCAGAGATCAGAGTGATGTGGGGTGCAGCCACAGTCTCCCAACTGCTGCTGGCAGCCAGAAGAAGCCAACTGAGAGGCATGAAGCAAATGCTCTTCCACAGCCTCTGGAAAGGACCAATCCTGCTGACAAATTAGTTTTGGATTTCTGGCTTCCACAACTGTGAGAGAGTGTTTTTCTGTTGCCTTAAGTCCCCAGGTTTGTGGTACTTTGTTACAGCAGCCACAGGAAACTAATGTACCATGCCCTTTTAGAGTGGTTGCCAACTGGGCTCTGAGTCCCAAACCACCCACCTGATCTTGCTGGGGGCTTATGAAGAGTCTCTCTCAAAGTCTGCTGAAGTCAAAGAGACAAAGCCTTCTGGGAACACAGTTTGAAGCTGATTTTCTAGCAATTGCTCCCATACTAGCTTTGAAAATGTGTTTGCCTGGGTTTGTTGAAATTCACGCGTGCATTACAATTGGTGAACATCTTTAACTGGAGAAATGTTCCCACAACAGAACTGGAACACTGGCTGTTTTCCTCCTTTCTTTGGGAAAAATAAAATAAAACAACATCAGGAGGATCTAAACATAGAATGCTCAATAAGCCCCTCCCCCCACATCTACAGCTGAATATCAGTGGCTGGACAACATCTTGGAAATGTCCATTCTCAGCATGGGAGGCCCCACCTGCAGAAGGGAACCCTTGGTAGCAAAAACCTATGATTCTCTGAAGAAAGAATCTTTGAATACCAAAAGCTAATTCTTAAATATTTTATAGGAAAATGCCAATTAACCAGAAATGAGCTCTGCAGATTTCTTAATTAACCGTATTATTCCTACTCCTCATATTACACTATTTGGGGGAGCTGCAAATAGCAAGCCATTGAAAAGGATCATTTATAAAGCTGATATGATGGTAGGAATGTGTCGATGGAGCTTCTATAATCTCATCTACACTGTTGGTATAGTTACTTCTGCTTCAGTAGAGAAGTGGTTATTATGGGAACCAAAGTTCTTCCCAGCCAGAGAGACTCTTCAAATGGAAAGACTGCCTTCCTTCCACTGCTCCCACCCTTTCCTTATATGTTCCATCTTTCATTCCCTTTAGAATTTACTTTCCCCTCTGTACAATGGGGTAATAGTATCCTCTTCATAGGACTGTGGTGAGCAATACTTACAAAGTTCTCTGGATAATTCTTCATTTGTAGTAAACACACAACATGCCCTATCTGTGGTTACAACTGTTTTTCTCTCAGAGTCTTGCAGGACAATGAATAAAATCTGTCTCATCTCTTTCTCCCATCTGGCTTCAAACAGATTTCAGAGGGTTTAGAGTCAGCATAAAGTGCCAGTGCTGAGAATCAGAGAAACTGGAGCATCAAGGGCAAGCACAACATCTGGGACGGGCTGCCGTGGGAATGGATCAGGGGTGGGTCATGGAACTTCAGGCAATGCCTCCAAGAATACTGGTCGCCATGTAAAGTCCACTGCTCCAGTGCGCCTGCAGGTGGGAAAGACATTGCTCCAGGCTCCCGGGAGTGAAGACTCTAGTTCCTGAGACTGAAGCATCTGTCCTACGTTTATAACATAAATACATTTTCTAGAAATTTGGAGTATAACAAGGAACACGATTTTAAAAATCTTTCTTTTTGCTACAATTACAGGCTATGTGGAAGGCATATCTTAATCAAATTATCGCCTAGTGAGCATTTAATCACAGTCTTTGAAGAGCAAAATGAAAACAAAGAAAGGATAACTGTGAGAAACAGCATATCAGCAGTTACTGGATACCATCTCAAAGACTCCACGGATGTGTTAAGTCATTTAATCTTTTCAGTCAACTTATAAGACACATACGATCACTGTCCCTATTTTACAGATAAGAGAATTGATGCCCAGGAAGATTAGGCAACCTTGGTAAAATTCATATAGCAAGTAAGTAGGAGAGTGGAGAAAGGAAGGAAGCAGGGACATGATCAAGGCTGTACACCAAGCACTAACTACACTGTCTTGCCTACACCATAATGGAAGATCAATCTTATTCGGCAAGGGTGGCAGAAAGGGCCAAGGAAGCAACTTTCTGTAGGGAAATAGATCCCAGAGCCCAGAGGCCAAGGATGAGCAGGAGTTGCCTAGTTCTACCAGCCAGAGTCCCTTTCTTATTGTACCAGAGGCTGACCTTGCCTGACGAAGCAAAAAGGAGTTGGGCTGAAGCCTTCAGGGAAGTTCTCCAAAGCAAACCACAGAATTGCTTGGTTGGAGAAAGGACTTCAACTGCTAATGACCCAGTGAAAGCTAAATCCTACATTCATATTGCTACCTAAATCCAACTTTCTTGTGACTGTGACAGTCACCAGGATCTTGGGCTACGTCTTCACTAGAATGTAGACCTGAAAACCACTATCAGTCTCAAAAGCTGCATGTCTCTGCTGCCATCCTCACCTGAACAATAGTATCCGCCTGCAATGAGTGTTTACCTTCACATTAAATCGGCACATGGGTAATTCTGCTGGTGGATCACATGTTTCTGCCCTTTCTCCAAAGAAACCCAAAGAATCTCATCATCTATGCTGGTTAGTTAAAACTTACACGGAACAAGCATATTCAAAACATGCCAGGCAGCAAGGAACAATGACAGATGCCCACGGAACTAGATGAAGAAAAATAAGAGCAATCCAGGAAAAAAATAATAGCTTGCATAGAAACTCGGGTATGAGAAAGGTTTCCAGCATATGTAAAAAACTTAAGACGATTCACTGGAGTCATAAAGAATGATAAGAAGAGTCTCAAGGCAGCACCTAACTCATACAGATGCTCATAAAAATTTTAAGGATTTCGATTTCTTTCTCCAACAGCAATGAAAAGTTATTGAAGGATTTTAAAGAGGGGAATGACATTAGCTAATCAAATTCTTTAAAAGACTGGCATGACCTCTGTGAAGAACAGATGTGAGTGTAGCAAGAATGGAACCAAAGAAAATATTTAGGAGTGATTTCCATGAATCATGAGATTGGTGGGAGAGTGGTCTAGGCTGACACAGAGGAAGACAGAACCAGACGGATTCAACACACACAGGTGAATTTAATGATTCGCCGGGCTAAAAGTGGTGAAAGAGATTTGAAAGTTAAGTTACCACAATAGATAATATTTTTAGTCTCTGAACTAGAGAATAGTGAGCACAGACAAGTTTTAGAAGGAACAGGGAAGATTAAGCTTTATTATGATGACTCTCAGTTGCCTTCTGTTACAGACTTGGTCAACTGGTAATTGGATGGACAATTACTCAAGGTAGAATCAGAGATGGAAGTACACATTTTGGAGTCATCACAGAGATGGTAATTGAAATCATGGTTATTTTAGTCTCAGCACTCTGGGAGGCTGAGACAGGATGGACCACAAGTTCAAGCACTGCCTGAAGAACTTAGCAAGACTATGTCTCAAAAATTTTTAAAAAGGGATGGGAATTTAGTTTAGCACAAAGGCTCTGGATTCAATCCCTAGTACTTCAAAAAAGCAAAAAAGCAGGGGGCCAGGGAGACAGAAAACAAAACAAAACTTTGAAATAAAATATATAACATTCTAACATTTAAAGATAAGTAGAAAAGACACAAAGAGGGCCAGAAATTCCCATATTTTTACCTAAGAAAAATCACAGAGGACAATTTCCATAGATATAATTTTACAAAATTATAGGGCTGGGGGATTTAGCTCAATGGTTCAGTGGCCTGCCTTGTAAGCGCAAGGATCCGAGTTCAAACCCCGGTACCCTCCCCCCGCAAAAAAAGCTACACAATTATATTGCTACAGTCCGGGAAAGAAATCTAATGCTATCATGCTATCAGACTCCAAGGCCAAGATGATCTTTCTTTCCATAAGTACAATGCGAAAAGATTGAAAATCTGGAACACAAAGGCTATGAGGGACACATAAATGTCAACGCTCCAGTGAGTAGCATACTGTTGACCACATAGAGGCCGTGAGCAGGTGAAGGAGGAGCAGCACCTGGAACACTGCTTCTCTAAGAACGAAAACCCTTCTCTGACCTTGAAGGCCCCTTATGGTCAAGCCCTGCCTAGTCTCCCACATTCTCTTGTCTTTTACTTGCCACTCTCCTTGCACTCTGGTATTCTTTTTTCTTCTTAGAGTGTGTTGAGCTCTTGCACATCTTATGGTCTTTACGCTTTTTTGTGTTGGCTTATTCTCCTAGGTCATCACCTTATCATTTATGTTGCTCAAATTCGCATCCCATAAAAGTTTTTGTTTGATGCCCCAATTTAAAATTATTGTCCCAACTATCCCATCCTCACTCTGTGCTACCTTTTTGGGCCCATATTAAATGAAAATATCTTCTTCACCCATTTTTGTATCGCCCATCTCCCCTGGAAGACTGAAAATCCCATGGAAAAAAATGACTTTATCTGTATTCCTAATATTTTCCACCCTAAGAACAATGCTTAGCACAGGGTACATGTTAAATAAGCACTTGTTTAAAGAACTCTGGAGAAAGGAAGGAAAAGAGAGGGGGGAAGGAGGAGGAAGAAGAAGAAAGAAAGAGAGGGAGGGTTATTTTTACAAGATCTTAATAAAGTTCTCATCTCACCATTCCCATCTGGATCTTATAGTCATAGCATCTTTAGGCTGAACAAACAAGACTTCAGTGTCCATTGATTCCAAGTCCTCTCTACCGCACACCTGATTCTGTCAGAGCACTGCTGGCTCATCCTGTCTCTGTGGCAACTGACCTCTGGATTCTAGTCCCAACCTGGCCCTTCATGTCTCCATCCATGCAGACCAGGGATTTCCTTACCATGCCCACTAGACTTCTGCCTTGTGACACTTCCCAGAAGCTTCCCCACTGTCTCTCTGGTTGTTACCACACTTCTGCCTGATTCTCAGTCTGTCTCAAAGAAGCCTAGGTAGTCTTTTCTGAGCAGTATGCTTCAGTATTGCCACCTTCATCTGCTAGACGGCCTGGAAAAATGTCACTGTCCTTTCCTGTGTCACAGCACTTGGATGACTCCTTTTCCCTTAAGGTATCATAATAGAGATCCAGGAGAATACATGTTCCATCATAGGATCTAATATCCAGCCTAAGATACACACTCTGGAATAGCTGTACCTTTAGTCCAAAATATTAGGCACATTTAGAAACAGTTCATATCTGCTAACCACAGCCACTTAAAAATAGCCTTTAAAAAAGTACCTGGTGCCCAGATAGAAATATCAAAGTCAAATATTTCCATAGCCATTGAATGCTAAGTTCTAGGTTCCATGATTCTAGAAACAAAAATACAGGTACCCTGACAAATAAAAATGGCAACACTAAACTTTGGGGTGAAGGAAAAAAAACCCTGTAATTTTGCTCTAAAACTGATACAGGGCTTTTAAAGTATAATTTATTAAGTTGTATACTGAATGAAGAGGTTAATCTTAACATTTCTTGTTTAAATGTTTTCTTTCACTCTTCCTTTACATCCATGTTTTATTAAGCATCTACTACTATATGTCACTATTTTTCTCTCATTGAGTTTATTGGTACTTTTTAAGTATACAGTACAATTACATCTGTCATTGGGATCTTGTACCTTGACATGACAGACTCTCATTTTTCCCCATAGCCCTTCCCTCCCTAAACCCGCTCCCCCGTCCCTACATATGTCATTATTTTAAGCAGAGTAATTCTCATGCAGGACAAAGTATGACATACATTTTGTTCTTAAACTTTCAAAGAGGCCATAAGAACACCACATACAGGTTTCCCTGCTATGCTCATTCAGTTAATTCCCTTAACTTTCTTTTTTGTAGCATGTATAAAACAACTCACTATTTGTTCAAAGTCTGTCTTCTATTCCAGACTCTTAAGCTCCAGAAGGGCAGTTATCTTGTGAATCCTATATTCCCAAGCCTTAGTGCAGTGGCTGGGATTAAGGACTCAGTAAATATTACTTAAACAAATAAATGGCTACTAATAAGTTTAATATTGAATATGTCATCAGAAATGTAAGAGTAGAGTAAAATAAGTTCATAAGAAGCAAGACTGTTTTTATTAACAAGATGATAAACATACAACTCCAAGTTCAACTTTTTCAAATCAATAGGAAAAGTGGGACTTAGATCTTCCAGTCTGACCAATTCACAGCCCATTTTATATGGAACTGGAGCATTTGGTTGTGATCAGCTGAATTTGGGACCAAGTCTCTTGGCAGTTACTTGTATTCCTACACACACACAATAAATTGCACTAAATATCCCTTTAAAAGCCATTCTCAGAGGAGGCAATGCCACTATCTGTCAATGACAAAGGAAGAACAAGCATTAGCATTATTCTCACCACAATACCACCACAGAAATGTTTCAAGTGCTTGTAAATAGCAGCCACTGTAATTGCCTACAGTTGAGAGATGTGGTGAAGTGAGTATCAAAGAGGTGAGAAGAAAGAACAATGACATCTCTTTAAAATGCCACCGTGTCATTTTTCAGATTGCTGGCACCGAGTTCAAGCCCAGGTGGGCATACCTCGTCCAGACTGCCTGTTCTGGCCTAATGTACAAGTCTTGCCAGTCTGCTTTTTAAGGACAAAAAAGGACACTGCTTGGTGATATGGCCACAAGCTGTTCAGGGAAGAGACTTGCTCAGCACATTTTAGCTACAGAGTAAGTCCGGGCCTATTTGAGAGAGCCACATGCAATAAATAATCATGCAAAAGCAGATTCGATCTGATAGAGCTCTGACAGCTGCTCCGAGAGGTGGGTCCTTGCAAGCCCATCTTTCAACAATGAACTGACCCAAAGATCCAGGAAAGCTCCAGACAGGACCATATGGCCTGGAATAAAAACATATTTCAAACTCTGTTTATTATGCATATCTTTCAAAGGTTCACTACTCTGTGATGAAGCATCACACCTGCACGGCTTTAATAAGCTCCCAAGCAAGTGCAATTATAAAATCGCAGGCACCTGAAGAATTTGTCCTCTCTTAGACATCCACTGCCCACCCGTGACTGGTCTCATTCTTTTTAATTATATGGCTTTGCAGTATTTTATAAGCTGAGATCAATACTTATTCAGAAAATAAGACTCCTTATAGACCTGAGTGAGAGCCATGAAATATTTCTCCTAAACCTTGGAGACACTAATATCATTTCATAACAAAACCCTTCAGTCTTCCCAAAAAAGGAAAGAAGCAATTCGGTTGTGCAGTCCTGTAAATCAGGAGAAGACCTGGCATGAATTTAGGCTGGACTTGACTCATTAACAATATCAGGAGCAAATGATAGCTTTCCTTCACGAATGAGCCCTGTGACTCCACATCTGGAATTTTTCAGGAGCACAGTTTGTTCATTCTTCACTCAACAAATATCCATTCAGCAGCTGTCATGTGCCAGCCTCCAGGCTACGTGTGGTGATCTAAGGATAAATAGCACCTAATGCTGCCCTTAGACTTAATGGTCTCATTGGGAATATAGATCCAAAAGGAACTGGTTTAGGGATATAGCAGGGTGCAGGCTTTTAAGACTCCAGGCCAACAAAGGCTCAACACTTTTAAGAAGGTCAGGGACAGCTGCCCAAAGAAACAGGAATCTGAACAGAAATTCACAGGGCAAAATAAGAATTCACTAGCTAGTCATGAAAAGGAAGGCATGGGCCATATCAAGGTTGAAAATATATTCATGCATCATTTCTACTGGCCTCTCCAAGAGACCTAAGAAGTGTGTATCTTTTAAGGCCTCAGGTCTTTTTCCTTCATTGTCTCTAATTAGCTTATGCATGAGCAAGGTATGTTTATCTGGCATGATCGCTTGATTGAATAGTTGCCTTGGGATAGAGAATCATTGCAAATCTACTGGTATTGGACTCTTCCTCTAGGTCCATCCTAAACTAACAATGTATGTGAAATCTGGAATCCTTTTTTCTCTGTATTCAAACACAGTGTGTTTATATAAGACAGCTTAGCCTAATTATTATTCATAGTGACAGAGTAGCTGAGTCCTCCCTGCTAAGGTTCCTATTCCCCTTGAGCCCAGGGTCAAACATCAAAAAAATCTTTTAAATTATATCATACTTGCCTTCTAAACAAAGGACACAAGATTATCAGTTATAAATGAAGATTTTAACTATGAAATTATGTGAAATACCTGGACATATATAAAAGAATAACTCTGCATCCCAGAAGTACTAATACTGACCTCAGGAACATACAAGATGAGTTTCTATGACCAATGTTTGTTATTTGGAAAGTGCACTGAGGTGAAAGAAGAGAAATGTAAGAGAGGGAAGAAAAGAAGAGGCACAAAGGCAGAGAGGAATGTCAATCAACAATATCTCCAAACTTTTTGTCTCCCAGATAACAGCAAACATGTAGCCAGGGCAATATCTTTCAAGACTTTTCAGACTTGAGAAGAACAGCAGATTATCAAAGATGATACCCTACACCTCTCTTGCACATAGAAAAACAAATAGCTACTGTGTACTGACGGAAAACATATTGTTCACCATAACCCTTAAAGACTGTAGCTGCAGCTAGGCCTATATAAACACAAAACAATGAAATTCAGAGAAAGCAAATATGTTCAAGGTAATTAAGAAATGTGTGAAAGAGAAAGGATGAAAATCTAGTCATCTGCCTCCAAAGCCCAAGTTCTTCCCAGTCCTTATTTTGCCTTCTTCCTAGTTAATCCTCATACAAATTCACCGCCCTACCTAAGAGGTAGAATAGCCATCCTTCTCTTCAACCTACCTATGCTTTGAAAGACTGAAACACAGCTCTGTAGGTGGCCATGACAGATGAGGTGACACAGGAACTCTGCACAAGTGTCACACAGAGCATGTGGCCCATGCAGTATCCCTTTTTATTCAATCTCACTGTCTTTAATAGATCAGTTAAGTCTTTTCTGGTTTTGTGTATTAAAAAGACTAAAATCTCCATAACAGGCATCAGTAGAAAGGGAGAAAGAGAGAAAATGTGCATAGAAATTGAAAACCTTGTATTTTACTGTGAACTTCAGTGCAGAGAAATCCATTAGACAAAGGAAAAATGGGATCAACAGAGTTCTGGCTTTCATTGACCCAGGACTTTCCAATTATTTAAACTGGTCAGGACTTTCCAATTATTGAAACTCCATTGTTTTATCATACAGATGCTGTATTGTCTGTTTGGATTTTGATAAATCCATTCAATTATGAACTACTTCTTTGAGGTTAAGGAAATCCATAGACCACCTCTCCCTCCAACCTTTCATTACCCATTTCCAACAGCAACTTTCTTGAATGAAAATGGATTGAATTTACTTCCATTCTGGATCTAATAAAACAGAAGAATTCATATTCACTCAGTATTTACAGAGTGCCAAGCACTGCCTGAAAGATCTCATATGCACAACTCATTTGCTCTTTTCAACAAAGTAGATACTACTCTTGTTCCCACTTTACGAAATGGAAAAACAGGCATATGGTGGCTATGTCATTTCCCAAAGGCCATGAATTCGATGACAAGTCTCAAGTACAGTCTCTTCTGGTAGATTGGAGAAGATAAAAAATAGAAGATAATTCTTGAAGGAAAGCCAGCTCATATTATTTTCATTAAGTATAATATTTATTCCTTTGCCCAGTCAACATATATTGTTTTTCTTCTAAGCCACTGGGAATAAAGAAACAAGTAGAGTAAGAATCCAAACCTCAAGGGCTCTTCCATCAAGGGTTAGATCCAGAAAGAAGCAGCTGTAAGACAATGTTATCAGAGAACCTGCTGTGTACATGCTGCTACATACTTCGCATCCCCATACTGTGGGAGGCTGAGGCAAGAGGATCCCAATTTCAAGCCCAGCCTGAGAAATAGGTACTTAGCAAGATTCTGTCCAGAAATAAAAACTGAAAAAAAGGATTGGAGAAATAACCCAGTGCAAAGGCCCTGGGTTCATACCCCAGTACTTCAAAAAAACAGTATCCAGTTTTCCAGCTACTTTAATTGGGTTAATGAGGAGAATTCAATGAAAAAAAAAGATTTGGGACATTAATGATAAGGAACATGAGATTTTATAACTGGTCAATGAAATTGACAGATATTATTTTTTTACTCCTTTAAACAACCTGTAAGACTGGTGTGTTCCTCATCCAGAACAAGAACACTAGCCTAAGAAAGTAACTTATTTAAGTCCCCAAAAGTCATAGAGGGAATAACCAGAACTTGAACTCCTTCCAAATCCTATTTCCATTCTACTACATGATCTGATATAAATAATAATAGTACCAAAACTAATGAGGACCACTTATGTGCCCCGAAGAATTACTGTGGACCAGACACTCTGCTACAGACCCGACTGTTATCAAATCATTCAAAACAAGAGTGCCCGAAACAGAGATGACTTTTAGCCCCATTTTATGGCTGAAACAAATGGGGCTTGAAGAGGGGCCAGCAATAAGCTATGTCCACTGGGACAGTCAGCCCTCACAATCTCCCTCGTGGAGAAGAGCTAGGCTCATGAGCAACAGAACCACAGATGAGCTGACCTCAGGGACCTAACTCAAATTCATGTGGCTCACTGGAGGCCAAATGATCTTCTGAGCCTCTGTCCTGTGGACAGAAGTTCAGACACCAGTTTCCACCATTTTAACCCACATGTTAAAGGTGAGAACCTCTTTGCACACCTCATTTCCAACTTAAATGCTTATTCATGAGCACATGGTACTCCTCCTTGCTGGACTCCTACTGTTGCTTTCTAAAAAATAGAGCCAGGACTGTTCATTCAGTTTGAGTTTTCAAATTGGGGACTGTTTTCCCACAGCTTTGGCGTGCTGGGCTGTGCAATCCGGAAGAGAGATAAGCAATGGCAGCCTTCACTGCCCAATGCGTCAAGCTGTAGAAACAGCCCTCCAGAGGACACTATTCACCCCAACCCCAGCAGCCAATTACTCAGAGCCCATTTAGTAAATGAGCTCATTCAGTGCACTAATTGGAGCCCTGTAAAAATAAACTTGCAGCAGGAAGCTAGGTCTCTGTGGCCAGCTTTCCTGTTCTGGAGCATAACAGGATGAGGTTTGCTGGAGAGGCAAGACAGGCAGTAATGCAGTCCACAAACTCAGACTGAGCTATATCAATTCAAACTCCAGCTCTAGTACTTACCAGCTGTGCAGGCATTAACAAGTTATTTTGGTCTCAATTTGCTCATCTGTGAAATGGGGATAATAGAATTTACTTATGGGATTTGAGAGTCTCTGTTGAGGTAATAACGTACCTGTACCCAACATAAGCCATTTATTGAATGTTTTTTTTTTATAGTCAACAATCTTAGCCCAGGGAACAGGATATTAAAAAGTAGGGAAAAGAAAATAAATTTACTCAAGTTTGATTACTCAAGTCAGAATAAATAGATTTGCTCCAGTCATCATTAATGTCTGCAGTACCCCTTGACTGGCATTAATTTTTTATGTAGCCAAGCAATTTTTCATCTAAGTATTAAATAAGTAATAGATAAAATTATCTCCACTTGATGAGATAATTCTTCTTAAAAACAAATTCCATATACATTTGTCATTCCATAGGACCATCAGAACACCCAGTACACACAGTGGTGCCTCGGTACACAAACTTAATTTGTTCCATGATTCTGAAGATGACCACATTCATGTTCGTGTGGGGAAGATGGCCGCAACTGTGTTCGTCACCCAATGTGCAGTTCTTAAAGGGAAGCAAAATCTTTCCTAATGCTTCTGTTCACAAACCAAACTGTTCAAGAACAGCAGTGTTCATGAACCAAATCATTAATGTATGTTTGTTGACAAATATAGTTGAGTACATTTCTGCCATTTGTGGGGAAAATCAACTGGACTGAATGTTGTTGAGTCTGCACTGTTATCACGAATATTTATTTCTTTGAGGTTGGATCTTATAGTTCTGGAGGCTGGGGAATACCCAGAGTAAGATCCTGGCATTCAGTGTCTGATGGGGATCTTTTTGCAGCCTCCTTCTATGACAGAAAGGCAGAAAGACAGAAAATAAAAAGCCCACCAAGTTCTTCCAGCCCTTTCACAGGGTCACTAATCCCACTCATGGAGACAGCACTCTGTGATATAATCACCTCCTGAAAGGTGCCACTTCTTAATACATTGGGTCTTAGGTTCCAATGTATGAATTTGGGGGAGACACACAGTCAGATCTATAAAACAAAACATTAAAGAAGCAAGAACTTATGCGACTTCTGAGACATGGGTAGTTTATTTCAAGAGCGCTTTATACAAATGTTAAAGTGAGATAGGAGATAAGGCATGACTGAGAAGAGAGGCAAGGTGGGCTCCCAGGATCCTTACAGAACGGCCTCTCAAGACCTTCCCATGGGCTCCCCAGAGATGTAGACCATTCAAAGGGAGGGGATGCCACTACAATCCTGCTTTACACCATCTAGTGTCTCCCAGACCAAGGGTATGCTTTTATTTTTGCCCTCTGTCTCTTTTCCTCTTTTGTTCAGTCCAAGTTCACTCAGTAGAACCAGTTTCTCCTTTGTTTCACCCTCCACTTTTCAAATAAATGTTTGGCACCATTTTTAGCTGGTCTCATTCAGTTCTTTGTTCAAGGTGAAAAGGGCCTGGAGTACATTTAATTGGCAAGCCATTTCTAAAAGAACTACCCAATAACACAAGTATATCAGTACTAAAGCTTTCATGATCTTAACTGCACTGGAGCTAGACCACTGTTAGCCTAAAAAATAGAATATACTCCAAGAACTGAGCTGAATTAACTGCCTGAATTAACTATAATTTTCATAGAAGCTTTGCAAGCCTGTTAAAATAATTTTATTGTCTACAAAACTTTAGGCTGTTTTAGTGCACAAAAACAGTACACATTTAGCATTATGAAACAACATTATGTCTATAACTATTTTATGAGTTGAACAGTTGATGATCATTGAAAATTATAGCTGTCACTTTGCACTGTGACAATAAACGCTAATTATTATTTCAACTCCATTAGAAGACTAAAAACAGATTTATTTGTTTAAAAGCAAAAGAGAAAACATGCTACATTTTTTGTTTGGCATATGCAGTAGCTGAATGAAAAACTCAGAGCTATATACCTTCATGCCTGCCATTCTAACACACTTGGGTAAGAAGTTAAATTATGCCTCATTATCGAGTTTCTATGGAAATGTTTTTGTGTTTTAAAAACATAAGAAAACCTTGAAATAGCTTCTCTTCTATAGTTTGGTCATTTTCCTGATTCAACAAAGAGAAACAAATACAATGTGACTAGTTAATTCCCAGCTGCATAAAGATTTAAACCCATGTCTGAGAACTGGACAATCAAATTATGTAGTAGCACAGTAGCCAGAAATAAACCCAATACTTAAACGCAGTTTATTCAACATTATTAACACAAATAAAATTTACACCTACGGTCTTGTGCATTAAAAATAATTTTTCCCACATCATATGGCAATATTTTGCTATGCCAATCAAATTAAACCACCAGAAACACAGGGAAAGAAATCAATTGTGTAACAAAACTTTGAAAAGTATGGTATTTATCATGTGCAAGACAGGTTCATTCCACTTTTAAATAAACTTTCTTTTTCCAGGCCTGGCCTTTTTCCCTGTGCTTTGCTTTGCTTTGCTTTTTGTTTTGGTTTGCTGGTAAGGTGCTCAACACAAACACTCTGTCAAACCATCCATAAAATCCTTTTTCTTCAACCCTACATGAATTAAAAGCAACACAAACACACACACACACACACACACACACACACACTCACTCACAAATATTACTAGACTCAAACAAATTTAACTGTATTGATTTTAGCCAAAGTGGAACTAAAATCCATTGCCAAGAATGAGAGTTGGAAAATTATGGTGAGAAATGT
This sequence comes from Fukomys damarensis, assembly GCF_012274545.1. Taxonomy (NCBI): domain Eukaryota; kingdom Metazoa; phylum Chordata; class Mammalia; order Rodentia; family Bathyergidae; genus Fukomys; species Fukomys damarensis. The sequence goes on along the minus strand of NW_022900947.1, from coordinate 16,200,137 downwards.
TTATAGAAAAAGGCTTGTCTCCTTGTTTCCCAGTGAGCAGTTTCAGAAACTAATTGCAAAATCACCTCAGCAAATCTCCTTGACTAAGGGGAGGGAAGCCATTTTAACAGCCTTCTGAGCCCTAAACTCCACAGTGCTCTACAGCTGAAAACTGAGAGCCTCCAACAGAATCTTAGTCTGAACAATAAGTGCATCAGCCACACTACCTGAATCAGATTCCTAAATTAGCAGCCTCCACAGCCACCATTAACTCACATTGGAGAGACATAGTCAGAATCAGTCTTCCAAATCATGTACCACAATAGCCTCATCTGCAAGTTATGAGCAGGTGAACAATACAGATGAGACGAAAAGGAACAATGTCTGTGATAAAGTGCACACGGAGTGAAGGAGAGGAAAAGAAATGCACAGGGTATACATTTTAGAACAAAAAGAGCACTTACCAGTTTCCTAGTCTGGTCTTGTAGCTTCCATGGCATGAGAGTGTGGGAGTAAAAGTGTAGAATGCAAAAGCAACCCCACTGGCAAAGAACAAAATGTATGTGCCATGCCAAATGCCCACAGGGCCTCTCAGCATTTGTACAGCTCCCTGGTTATACCATTACAAAAACGGAAACAGACAAAACTATTGTGCTAAAACTAAGAGAGGAAGGAGTTGGCTTTTCTGCTAGGGATTTTAAATTTGCATTCAGTTAAAACCAGTCAACTGAAACTTTGAGACATGTTTCTTCGTTTTGAATCAATTTTCCCATACCCATCCTTAATCTAATTCATTCATCATTCACTTACTCTGTCAACAAATATTTACCCAGAGCTACCAGGTGCCAGAAACTGTCCTGGCTGTAGGAGTGGGGCAACGCACCAAGCAGAGCAAGTCTCTGGAAGGAAATTGTCAATAAACAAGCACAAATTTGTACCTATCAGGTGGGCTCACAGTAAAGGCCACAGAAATAAAGAGAATCAGGAGAAACAATGAAAAACTGGCAACACACTAGCCTTGTCCTACCAATGGCATCATTCTGAGATTAGAATATCAATGTTGCATCTTGACCCCTGAAATACTAACAAGAAAGGGAAGTTGAGTCTCACACTACATCCAGAGACAACACTATTTGGGGAGAAGGCTGACATATTTCAGGAAAAGGGGGTCCCTCAACTGCCAGTATCAGCCATGCTTTCTCATCTGAAGTACCTGACACACCAGCCAGGCACTTTATCATGGCTACGATCCCGTACTCATTATTTATTATTATGTAGTATTACCCACACAAAACAGACAAACAGGTACACTACCTGAAGCTCTTCTACTTGGAAGGGTGGCTCCACTGCTTCCTAACACCTTTGGTGCCACTCCTCAATGAGGCTGCTGTGAGCAGCAGTCCATCTTCGCCTTACATCACACACCCAGCTACTCATCACATGCACTGAACCCTCTTCTCAGGCTCTGCACCTCAGAAATCAAGGAAGGATCAGTCTCCTGTTTGAGAGCTCCTCAGAGAAACTGTCCTTGGTAACTGAAGGCAAAGCTCTTTTGCCTTCATTTACTGTATGATTACAATCTCACTATTAGGCAACTATTGTTGTTGGCTGAATATTTTCTAATGAATTTGCTAAATGATAAACTCCTTGAAAGCCAGAACTATGCATTTATTCCTGTTTTTTTAAAAGAAATGCTAGAGATAAAAACAATAACCACCAGGCACAGATTTTGACTCCCAATTTTGTTGATTGTGAAACCCTCAGAAAGATATTAAACTTGTTTATGCTTCCATTTCCATACATGAAAGAAAACAGTCATCTTACAGTGTTACTTTAAGAGTTAATAATAATACTAACATGGCAGGTGGTATAAGACATGGGGGGAAAAAGGAGAGGTGCTCCCTACTATTATTATCTGAATCTAAGGAACTTAGGGTAGCATGTGACACAGGTTATAGATGGAAATTAAAATTTACTGTATTGATATTGACTACATTCAACTGCATTCAAAAAAATCTAAGTCATCTCTTAATACATTCTTATTACATCCAGAAAAAACACTGAGAAATAAGTGAGATTCTGAAAGAAAAACCTGGCAGAGAAAAGTCTTTAAAGTTTGTTTGACAGAAATATCTCACTCTTAAAGTTTCTAGGTCTTTTTTCCTCATGCTATGGCAGAACTTAAATAGCAGGATGGGGTTAAACGTGCAAGGTCAGGTCTTACTGTGGCAACTACAGTCAAGGCTAAAAAGATGCTGATTGCTCCACCATCTAAATATAGATAACTGCCAGTAGTCAAAGCAGCCACTTCTCCACAGAAATTCAGCAAGTTCCATCATTCATCGCCTGCCACCATGATCACTACCAGCACCTCTACCCAACCAACAGACCTGACTAGAATCAGGAGTGCAAGGAAGTCACCCAATTAATCTGTGGAGCAATAAGCATCCTTCTTATGGGACCTATCACACTCTGTAATGTCGAGGACATACAAGCCAGCTATGGTGGCACAGACCTGTAATTCCAGCATTCTGGGAAGCTGAGGCAGCAGGATTACAAATTTGAGACCAACCTTAGCCTACTTAGCAAGACTGTCTCAAAATTAAAAAAAAAAAATTTTTTTAAAGGGCTAGATCTATAGCTCATTGTGAAAGTCCTGGGTACAATACCCAGTACTGCAAAAAGAGCATATACGCTCCTTCTTTGCTGCAGTTAGGGACTGAGGATTGTTTCTTTGATGGGCTGAGCAATGGGATCCCCAGCTCAAGGATGTCAGGAGGGCAGAGGCAGGATGGGAGAGTAATACAAATGATACATGGGCAGCCTACATTGCCACAAGTTACCATGGCAAGAAGATAGGGAAACCCCCCAGTGGTTTTCCATATGTCAGCAGATAGTTGGATTTAAGAACTCTCAAAAGGGCCACTGGATAAGCAAGACTTTGAATCAAAGGGTTGTGGGTTGGAGGTCTGTACATGGTATGGGTTGAAGCAGGCAGAAGAGGTCAAGGATAAGCAGCTGTCATGGAGCAGAGACTATGTGGGCTAAGTGTGAAGAGGGCTGCCCCATGAGCGCCCTTTCAGAGGCATCCCTCTGGGCACATGTCACACAGAAGAATGGCAGCAGTCAGCAAAGGGAAGCAGATGAGAGGACTCTGAGAACATTGCAAGAACTTCATTACCTTGAAGCTGATGGTTTTTGTGTGTGTGATAATAATGCACTGCTAGCAATAGCTCATTCAGAATTTGCAAATATGGCTTCTCGTGAATATAGCTTAAATTATGAAAAAACCCCAGTGAAAATGTTCTGTTTCAAAAAATGTCATTCTGAAAGTCTCTGATTAAATAAGCTAGTACATGTTCTGTTTAAGAAGTGAATTCATAACAATTCAGCAGAGAATTTCTTATAGACTCTTGCTCTTGAGGTTTTGTCCAAATTTCCTAAATTTGTAAAACTGGACAAAAATATCACTTTCAAAAACTGTCACTTTATTTTCTATAACTTCAATGATAGAAAAATATTCCTGTCTGTTATTAGAATGGTATTAACCTGCCTTTACCATTTTAACTGAATTCCATAGACATAAATTTTTCTAAGAGAATCATCTTCATGAAACCACTGGAATATAATGTAGACAGTATTACTGATCTACAGACCTACAATCCATTGTGGGTCCTAACATGTTCTCTCTCCTGACCTGTTATTACCACAAGATATCCTGAAATCCACTTGTGAACTACTTCTCATGGGCCTCTGCTAGTTTTGCCTATTTCCCATGCACCTACTTCCTATCAACCAACTCCATTTTTTAGGACAAATCATATCACCCAGACTAATTATACATGATAGCTTGAATGGGAGTGGCTCCTTCCTGATACTAGACATAGACACAGAATTCTTCAGGTCATTCACAATTTTATAAATCTGAAGTCATAGTGTTTGGGCTAAAAATCAACTTCTGCCTCACATTGTCTGTCTAGAGTTAGGCCAAACATGATATAGAGATGTGGGAAGAAGTTGTTGCCTTTCTTCTGGTCTTGAACCTAGAGGATGTGAGCTTGATTCTGCTACTGAGAACAATACAGAGCCCAGGAGTTGAGGAAAAATCCACAGAAAGTAGATGCAAGAGAAAGAAAAGAAATAGATCCCATTGGGGATTTCAGTCCTGTTAACATAAAAACTTATCCCTGGGCCTTTCAGTCACAGGAGGAAATAAACTCCCTTGTTTTTTAAACCAATCTGAAAAAAGTTCTTTGTAACTGAAAGAGAAGTATAAGATGTACATGGTTCATAGGTTAAATGATAATTCAGTCTAATACAGCAATGTCCAAATATTTTCATAGTACAAGTAGATAAAATATAAATCACTGTAAAAAATTCTATTTAACACACTAAGTGGTTTTTTCCTTAGAATCTTTCTAATCAATATATAGTAAATGTACAATCAGAAAATTCCAGTAGTCCCTTCAAGTTCTAAACTCTGAGATATTTAAGAGCTTTTGCATTACATAAATCAAGGTATAAACTGCACATAAAATGCAACAAAGGACATTTGTCCTCAGAGATTAATCAATATGCAGCTGTGTTCATTTGCCTGATGTAGTGAAATGTGATAACTTTGAAACGATGATGTTACATTTTGGGTTTTGCAGATTAGAAACATGGAAATAAGGTTGTAAATTCTAAATAAGACCAAAAAGGTTGAAAAATCCAAAAGATGCCTTTTGTTTTGATCCTTCCTTTAGTTCCAGTAGAGATTTCACACTGGGTAATATAAATCACCAACGTGCTAATTAAGCTGTGTTTCTCACTTTAAGGTCTTTTTGTGCTTCCCTCAAAGTGATAACAAATGGAACATCATCATTTTCCTCAGATCTGAGATCACAAAATGTCCACAAGCAATATACAGTTGTAGTGATACAATAGCCGCCAAAATAAAAAAAAAAAGCTTTAAACATCACCCACCACAAAACTTGGAATATAAAATGTGAAATTTACAGAGGCATGACTAATAGTGTGATTTCTATTTTTCCAGCAACTGAACGCCCAGTCCATGAACTGAGCACATATAATACTTAGAAAACAGTCTTAGAGAAAATTGACAGATATATAGGGTATTTTATCTTGCATTATTTGATTTGTAGGAGTAATCTCAACTGGAAGTACTTCAAAGAAAGACATTAAACAAGTGTAAAATAACTGATCTACAAGTACTATTTATTAAGTGTTTGCTTTGTACCCAGCCAAATCCAAGCTGATTAAAGAGAAAATAAGAAAGTGAAATCTAAGGACCCTATTGAGACTAACCTCCTAACCATGTCCCTCCCTTTCATTCTTCTCCCCTTCAAACTAACATATACATGGCTCCCAGGCTAATGGGTTCAAAGTACAGTCCTGTTCCCTTTGTTCTGCAGTTCAGACATCTCCAGTGGCTTCTTGCAGCCTTCCCTAAACATTCTGGATCCCGCAGATCAGCCAAACAGCCCCAACCTAATATTCCGGTCCTATTTCCCAGTATTCCCCTTCCAGTAACAGTGGATGTAGGTTAGCATATTTCTCTTAGTAGCCATGGATTCTAGAATGACTCTGACGATGGTAACAGTGTTGACTGAAAAGAAGACAGAGGGAGGAAGAGGAGACTGACATTCTTTGGTAACCAGGAGCTCAGTATTAGTTAGGTGCTAAATAATTATCATCCATGTTTCATGATGTATGGGTCAGTATTTCTGTCACTGGGGCAAAATACCCAACATCTACTGCTTCAGTGAAGAGACATTTGCATTTCTCAGAATTCAGAGGGTTAAGTTCACAGCTCCAAGGCAGAATGGCAGGATGGAAGGCCATAGGGGAGCAAAACTGTCCAAACCACGGCAGCCAGGAAGCAGAGATGGAGAGAAAGGTACACCCTCTAAAGACGTGTCCACAGTGACCCACCTCCTTTAAGAAGACTCTAGCGATGTGATTTCTTGCTTACATGTACACTCCCATCACTGTGGTACATTCCACCAGGCAGTCTTCACCAGAGCTGAGCATCTGCTGCCAGTCAAGCTTCCAGAATTATGAACTAAATAAGATTCCTTTATACAGAAAGTTATCTAGCCTCAGGTATTTTGTAACAGTGATGGTAGAATGAACAAATACAAGGTAATAGGTAATTTAATAAAATTCCAGGTATATTACTCTTCATAAAAGTCATACAAAGTAACTATCAGAGTGTGATTTTTTAAAGTTTGATCTGTTGCCACTCACCTTATTTTTAATAAACCAGTAAAACAGCTGTCTGATTTGTACCCCAGTTCGCATCTTGCCACACTTAACCAGGGCTTTTAAAACAGACAAATAGTATGGGGATGGAAGACAGAGATAAGAGAGACAGAAGAAAGAAGAGGGAAAAGGCTCATTTTAAGGAATTAGCTCACAACTGCAGAGAGTACGAACCCCCAAATTTGCAAGGGAGACCACAGATAGAACAAAGAATTGATGTCATAGCTCAAGTCCACAGGCAATCTAGAGACACGCTCCTTCTTTGGGAGACATTTTTAGATTCCACACATATGACCACCATCATGTGACATTTCCTTTTCTGTGTTGTGGCTTACTTTACTTAACACAATGTCCTTTGTGTTATTTCAAATAACATTTTCTTCTTTTTAAGGCACAGTGGTATTCTATTGTGCATTTTATTCACCCATTTATCCATGCATAGACACTTAGGTTGATTCCATATGAATAACCCCATTTCATTTTGTTGCATAGTTCCATTTAGAAGCCAAGTTTTTGTTTTGTTTTTTTTTTGTTTTGTTTTTTGTACCAGGGATCGAACTTGGGACCTTGCACTTGCAAGGCAGGTGGCAGAACCACTGAGCTAAATCCCTGACCTTAGAAGCCTACCTTTGAGACAAAATAGGCAACAAAGTAAATGACAGTTAGAATCCCTTGTCTCCTAAATCTATGAAAATCTTTGCTACTCCATGTGATTGCTGACACTCTAGCTGTGGATAATAATGATGTTACACAAATGTTAATCTAGGATGAATTCAGAGGTAAAGTTTCCATATGACTTATAGCCTCCTCAATATCAGAAATTGATAGATTCCAGGTGTATACCTATACAGAGAGTATATTGGAAGTTTTTATTGGATTCATTCTTCATGGTCAAGGCTAACCTTAGATGTGGTCTGTGTAGGGTCAAATGGAGATATGTTTTATTGGATTCACTCTTTGTGATCAAAGCGCATATCATGAGTTGAAAGACAATATAAAGTCTGTTATAGTATATATGATTCTATCATTAAGAATGCACTGTTTTGAATTACAGCTCTGCTATATTACTCTAGGTCTTTTAAAATCATAGAAGAGTGTCCTCAGGAACTAAATCACCGATGAGTGTCCTCAAGAACTCATTCTCTCTCTCTCTCTCTCTCTCTCTCAATACCACAAAAGATCAAGGTCTAGATAATAAAGGAAATCAATAGGCCTAGGTAACTAAAACTCTAGGGATAGACTGGCTTGAGGTAGGACTCAGTCCAGCAGCTCAGATGGTTTCACCATGTACCCAGTTTCTCTGCTTCTATCTGTTTTGACTTTTATAATACCTGACTTAGCAAATATCTCTCAGTGCCCTCCAGAAGTTCTAGGGACTGCCCTTATGGACAAATATTGCTGTCAGTTTCAGATTTCTCTTTCTCGTATGCCATGGGAAAGACCAAAGATGTCCTTTAACAGCTCCCAGGGAAGAGAAGAAACTGTCTTTGTAGAAACATCAGAATGTCTTCTTGCATTTCCTTATGTCTCAGTGGGTTATATCTCTTTCCATGCTCTGATCAGAGTAACTCAATAATGAGATTCTCCGATTGACATGAGCTAATTAGGGCTCTTCCTAAAGCTCAAGGCAGTGGCATTCTTGCCAAAAGTAATAGGGAGAAATGAGGACAGAAAGAATTGCTCAAATGCAAGATGACATCAGAAGAGGTAACACATTTTATCTAAAAAAAGAAAAAGTTATAAAACCATTTTAAGTTTTTAACACTTTACCAAGTTATTGGTATATTCACTGGTCAGCAATGGTGGTACTGAGAAGAATGTACAGGCAAGATTATTTTTGTAGGGTCTTGTAGGTGGGACTCACTTCTGCTGAAGTGGACAACTGGCAGAGCTGGAAAATGTTGGGACTAAATGCCTTAGGTTATCGACGAGCACTCAAAGTTATGAGGTACAGCAAGGGGAGAAACAGAGAAAAGTGCAGGATAGAGAAAAAGGTTTTGCCTACTTGACAATTTTGCCTTCTTTGTAAGGCAGAACTATGAGGGGCAGACTACAAAATGAGCAGAGGTAGACCCTGCAAAAGCAAGCATACATTAGCGTAACCCTCAGATGGAATAATCCTCCTGAGAATTTTTTTATGTCCTAGCTAATTAGCCAAATAGATAATTCATTTTACTCTGGAGAATCCAGCTTTCCCTGAGGGAGGAAAATAGTCAAGGTCTGCAAAAAGAGAGTCCCAGACTACGGTTGAGTTTCACTAAATACCAAACATCCATCCTCTCGGGCAACAAGGACAGAGCAAAGACAAATGATTTGGCTTTGGGAGCAGCCAGTCCCCTCAGGCTTCCCTTCATCCCCTTCCATCTAATTTCCCTGTGCCCTCCCCAAGCATTTAGGCCTGGAGATATCTCATGCCAGGGGAATACAGATCCTGGAGAGAATTCCTTCTGTTACTGCCAAAATATATGGTAGAGAGAATCACATATTTTGATGCACACAGAACACAGGGGAAACAAAAAGCATGCCAAGAACTCAGTGAGTTACCATCCTCCATGTAAAAATGGGTGAGACCAGCCAGCTTCTGGAAACCCCTCAAATGGCACACTTTCTCTGAGTTCAGGACAGGACAGAGCTGAAAGGACGGTGTGGCTACACCTAAAGACACAACATAGCAAAAGAAAAGTGACATTCAATCATGAAAATGGGAAATTGGGAAACATGTCAATGTGTCCAACATGACAAGGGACCGGGTTCCCTGGGCAACTAGTATAATATTCCTGCCCCAAAGTAGAAATGATGATTTTAATAGAGCTGGGAGCAGCAGGCTACAAGATTTCAATACTGTTTTTCCTTGCCCTACTTTGACCATCAGCCACATTTTAGGCTTTCCTTCTGTTTCAAGACTACATTTCTTCCAGAAAGAGAATATGTCTTCTAAAAGGCATCAATGTCTTATGTCCCTGGCTGTGGGATTTCAAATCATACATTAGTAAGTTGACATTTTGGCTTATGTACATCAGCATCTTGCAAGCTGTCATACATGAATCTGCTCCATGAGAAGTGATACGCTTTAATAGTGCTGACAACACTTTAGTTTCTGAACCAACAAAGCTATACAGCATGGCCATGACTGGCCACAATAATAGCTTCCAAAGGGCATTGTCCAAGCTACACAAGGACTCTAGGTATCATCTCTTTTGTTTATGTCCTTCAAACAAGAGCAGAGCAAGTCACCAAGGTTAACTTAATTGCAAAGGCTCGGCCTCCACGCTAATTAGGAGCATAGAAGAGATCTCTGCATGTTGAAATATTACATCTTCCTCATTCAAAGTAGCCAAAGTCAAAATAAAATACAGAAGATAAGAGCTATTGTGAGTCCCCATTTCACATGGGATGATAAACTGTCTCAAATGACTTGTTACCTGTCTTTGATAGAAAGAGGGCCAAAGATTTTTAGTTTAAATCTAAGATTCTACTTCATTACAATGGTACCCTAAGGATCATCAAAATTATTAAAATATCCACAAAAAGACATATTTGTACAACTTTTTGTATTCCTATTTATTCTTAAGTGAATTAAATTTTAAAACATGATCAGTCCTAGTCTATTATTCTCCCTACATCAAGTAGCACACAGATTTTTTTATTGCATTTCAAAGACAAAATGCTCTGACTAGCTCTGAACATAACCACAATTATTTTTATGGATCATCCATTTCCTTAATATAGTGACCTTAATGTTTTATATAAATTTTCAGTATAGATCAAGAGAAATCTCAATAAACAGGTAACAAAAGTTTTCATATTTACATGGTGTTCAATAAGTTACTGATAAGTCCAGAGACAGTCAAGTTTTATTTACTTCGGTATCAGGAGATTATCATGTTATTATTGCCTGTTGGAAAACTGGTGTACATCCTTCTTTAATAGAATGAAGAAAATTATGCAGCCCTCCACATTTTCCTTTTCACCCTGGTTAGCAGGGGACTCAGGAATAAGCAATGCTAAATCACAGGAATTTTGCTAGATGAGTGTTTTGATATATTCATACTTTTCCTGCTGAGCCATCCATGCTGGGCTTAAACTATATTAAGGCAGAGTTGGTCCCCCAAAACACCAGGTAATGATCATGTGAAACAGAGTCTGGTAATGGTTCACTTACATCATATCTGGAAAGAGCTAACTAAAATCCAAGCAAGGTGAAAAAAAGGGGAAAACAGAGCCCAGGATTTAGCTCAGTGTCAACTCCCTCACAAGCAGACAGTCTTGAGTTCAATTCTTGGTACAAAAAAAAAAAAAAAAAAAAAAAAAAAAACATGCTGGCTAGAGACAGTAAAATCTAGTGGGGAAGGTGTCAGGACAGTAATCCTGGGAAGTCACCATAAGGGTTTTGTCATCTTCCTTGGGAGTAAGAGATGTGACGAAAAAAAAAAACCCAAAAATCTCCACCTTTTGAATGCTTACTTTGTACCAGACATGGAACAAAACATTCTGAAAACATGACATAATCTGAATCTTCAAAATGACTTCATACAGTAGATGTGATGGACCTTATTTTGCAGGTGAGGAAACAGAAGCTCACCTGAGTGAAGTGACTCGCCTATGATCTAACATCTGAGACAGTGAAGTGGTATAAACCTGTATCTATCTAACCCCAAACTCATGCTGTAGTCTAAGTCTTGCAGACTTAATCTGAGGAACTTCAGTAGGCAGGATGTACGAAGCAGGCTCATGAGTGCAGAGTGGTTTACCTACGACAGAATGATTGTGTGATCGCTTTTAACCCATAAAACAAGAAGGATGGACTGAATGATTTCCACTGCTCCTTCCAGCTCTAAAAGCCTATAATTTTAAAACATGGTGATGCTTCTTTTCACTAAAGCGAGAATCATTTTTATTCCTTAAGAATGAATAGCGTATAACACAATTCACTTATTTATACAAAGCTATTCTGAGCCAGGCTGAATGCAGCTCCCAGCCTTATAGTTTTCCCATTTTGAAGTAGAAAGAACATGAAGAGTAAAAGAATAGTAGTGAACACAGAAAGGTGAAGAGGAAAGGGCAAAGCAAGGATATACGGACATCATAAAATAAGCAAGGGAAATAAAGATGAGATTGGGAAAAGCATCACTTGGAGAGAACTAAAGAATTTTTACACCTTATATAATGAACTATCTCGACCATTGACTAAAAAGTTCAGTGACAACTAAAAGAGTATTTTTGCCTGTTAATACAAACTGATTTTCACAGTCTTACTTGCTCCAAATCCTGTCTTGTAATATCACACCTTCAATTTATCACCATTGCGAAATCATAGGAACATATTTTCACCCAGATAGGACATAAATCATGCACAGCTACAAAAAGATAGTACAATGTATCTATGTTTACCTTCCATTTGGAATGTGTCTGTGAGATTACAGTAGAATTTGACCTAGGTATAAAGAAGCAGAAAAACAACCTTGGTTTTACTTAGCATGTAACGGTGCTCACTTGGGCAGTACACATATTAATTAGTGCGTAACAATCTCAGCGCTTCCTCCTCCGTCCTCCCTAAATTTGTAATGGTTGTTCACAGTGTCTATCTCTGCAGCGGCGGGGAAATATCACTTGATTTGCTGATACTGAGGGCAAATGAAGTACCAGAAAAATGACTCCAAAGTGTTTCATCAGCATGAATAAAAAGGGAACGCTTGAACTCTGCTTTTCAAAGCCTGCTGCAGGAAGTGTCTCAGTCCGGTACGTGGAGCTCAGAGCTCCTCTCCTGCTCTTCATTCCCTTTTGGGTGCTGTCAGAGGGTTTCATTCATCTAATGACATCACGAAATCTTATATTATGCTTTGGAACATTTGTGAAAACTGAATCCAAGATTATAATAAATAGATTCAATCTTTTAAAATATAAATAAATTGAAGTCTTTGCCCTGTATATTAGAATCATCACCATCTCTAAATAACTCCCTGGGAACTGTCGGGGAAAATGATATTCTCTTATTATAATGACTCTTCTTTGATTTTCTTTCTTTTTTAATACTGGGAATGGAACCCTGGGTCTTCATCCTGAGCTACATCCCTAACCTTTCTTTTTTATTTTGGGACAGGGTCTCATTAAGTTGATAAGTTACCCAGGCAGGGCTGCAACTTGCGACCTGCTTCAGCCTCACAAAATGCTAGGTTTACAGCCTGCATCCCTCATGTACAGCTCACGATTATTTTCTTAAAATCATGCTAAACACAACAATGAAATGCTCAAAGGGCCCGAACCACACCGAATAAATTCAAATAGCTAATAAAATGTTGTCTTGTCTGTAACTGTTATATATGAATGAAAGCTAACAAATATACACGCAAATATATTTATCACAGCAAAGTAACCAAGTTTGTGTGGTGTGTATCTATGTGTTTTAAAGAGAACACTCAATTCTGATGAAGATGTGGTAAAATAGGTATCCTAAAAGGCATTAAGAAAAACTATTTTCTGGAAAATAGCTTTGAAATTTGCATTTAAATACTTTTAAAAGTGAATGTTCTTTCACTCAATAATTTTCTCTCTAAAACTAGATCCTAAAGAAAACTGAGACTGGGTAAAAAAAAATTTTTTTTCTCCAAAAATGCACCATGAGTTTGGATAAGCTCACAGTGTGAGCACAAGCATCTAATTCTTCCTGTCCCTATGTTCCTAGAGAACATTTCCAAACATACCATAAGCAAAACCAATATGAACTGGGGGAACCAGAAAGAATTTCGCCTACTTGACAAAAAAATGTAGTTTGTCTGTTGGGGCAAGGAGGGAGTGAAAGAGGAAAAGCAACAAAGCAAGATGGACAGGAAGCAGAGCGCACCCTTGTGGCCACTGGGTACCACCAGCAGGGGTCCTCAAGTTCCTTCCTTCTCAAAGAAAACCACTCAGACTATTGGAAAGATGCTAATTCTCATAAGGTAGGGTGAAATGGAAGGAAAGGGGGAAAGGAGGAAAGGGGGAAGTAGGAGGGGTGGGGGAAAGGAAGGAAGGGAGTGGAATTAATATAAGAAAATGAAAAGGTAGACACAGTCTTTGTAGATAGGGAGGGGTTGCGGGAGGAGTCAAACGATCATAAAAGAACATGGAGAAAATACATTGCTAAATCAAAGATCACTAGTGGTAGAGATCATAGAAGTAGGAATAGCTGAAAGTCAAATTAGGAAAGTGGAAGATATGGTTGGAAATCTGTCCAACTATCACATATGTGTAAAAAAGATTTTAATATAATGAAAAAATAACAGACATGAAAAGCAACAGAAAATCTAATACTCTGTATGCAAACATGACAATCTTTGGGAAGTCATTGTTCAGGGGCAAAGCCAATAAAAGATAAAAAATATAAATTTCTTGGAGCTAAAACCCTGAGAATATCGTTGTAAATGGCCACCGTACACTCATGCAATGATAGGAATTATGTGTGTGTGTGTGTGTGTGTGTGTGTGTGTGTGTGTGTGTGTGTGTGTGTGTGTGTTTCAAGGACAAACATATGCTTGATCTAAAAAGGGACAAAAGCAGTGTTATCTACAGATTTCCACAATTGTAATGTCCAAGTGAAAATGAAGCATACACTTAATTAGAAGAAAGAGAAGGAGGAGGAATATATTTTTACCTATAGAGTATTAAGTTTTCTAAATATTTTCTTTACATCATTTATCTTATATTTAATTTTCTTTTGCCCTTTGGTGAAAAGAATGAGGATGATGACAAGAATTTTAGATGCATAAAATACTTGCAAGTACAAGAGGAATTCACTCACAAACAATGCAGTAAGAAATTATCTAGAAGCATAACACCAGGGTTCTTAAAAGAATTTTTCTTTAAGTCTTTTTCAGAAAGGTTACGTATTGATATACAAAACCCCAACATAAAGGAGAGCCCCAGGTGGAAGTAGCTTTTAGCAACTGAGTCTCAACTTTCCAAAAGCAGTCGATGTTCCATGCAAACAATTCTCTACAACAACCAGCGAATTTTCAGATTTCTCCTTAATATTAGAAGATCAAAGCCCTTAGGTCAGTGATTCTCAGTATTATCTGCACATTAGAATCCCCCGAGGAACTCGTAAAATCCCTAATGCCCAGGCAGCACCTCAGACATATAAATTAAAATCGCTGAGGTTGGAACTCAGGTGTCAGTATTTTTTAAATCTCCCTAGGTGATTTCAATGTGCAGTCAAAATTAAGAAGTACAATAATCCAAATATTTGCTCTACATAGAGCAGAAGATAGAAAAAAAGGAGCAATGTGGGGGTAATGTTTTCTCCCCAGTCAGATGACGCAAATTTCCTTTTCAATATTTTTCATTTGTCAAATTTATTTCTTTTCCAGCTAAGATCCTGTTAAAATACTCTCATGCTACACTAAATGGACACTTTGGGTCTTGTTGGCTGATCATCCTTAGCAACTGCAAAGCAATGGCTTAGGAAATTTATTTCCATCAAAGACACCCTCGATACTACGTTCCTTCCTCAGAACAGAATAAACTATATTTGAAGAGCACAATTTTGGACTGGATTAATTTCAGGGTCAACTGAAAAGTAGGCACAGATAAAGAAATTCTGGCCAACAGAAAAAATAACCAGACTCTCAGGCTACCTAGCAAAGAAATAGTTTTAAAAGACCACTCAAGTGTTTTTTATCTTTATTAACATGATAATTAAAATAAGCATTAAGTATTTGGGGCTGTAGTACACTCAGAGTCAAAGTGGCTCCCGGTGTTACGTGTTATGTAACCTAAGGAAGCACATTAATCCTTCCAGCCTCTGTGATTACACTTGGATCCGCCAGCTTCAGGAGGAATTACCTGCATTAGTGGGATCTAACACACTTGCTACTGAAGCACATGAAAGTCCAAATCCATGCACCAGCCACGGTTGTGGCCTTGATATAGGCCAGATAACTCAGACCAAAATGTCAGGCTCAAAATGAGATATTCACATACACTCTCAAGGCTGTGTTCTATCCAGATGTTTATTTATTAATGTTTGCTGGTGCACTGAAGTAGATTTCCAAGTCAAACACTTTATGATTGATAGAAGCAGGCTTGACTTTAAAGAATTAAGTGTGCTTACTTCTAATTCCATAAAGTCTCTACTTTATAATTCATGCTTTTCTCATCAATGGGAATTACAGAGGTTCAATCCTAATGCAAAAATATTTACCTTGACAGAGTTTCACTAAATAAAGCTAACACACATCATTTTGAACTCAGAAATCAGATTAATTTTGAAGACCAGAAGGAAAGTGAACCAAAGGAAAGAAACTAACTTTTTATGTGCCATAATCTCACATATCACAAAAGCCAAACCAGAGTTTAAATCAGGGGACATACAGAGGACTTCGCTATGTAGAGGTGTTCACTGCCACTTCTTCCTGCTGGCTGTAAGGTTAAGTACTCCTGGGAGGTTGGCAGTGTTGTAAGACCTCATTACTTCAGACTACTCTTATGTGGAATTTCTGAGAATTTCATCAGAGTCTTGGCTAAAACTCCCCGAGACTCTCAGAACTTAACAGTCAGGAGGTGGTCGCATCCAGACAGCAGCTGTGCATCCCCCACTGAAGCAAGACACTGTGGGTACTCAATAAATACCAGGTGACAGCACACATGTGCGAAGTGACCCTCTCACATGGGGCACACATCCTCGCAACAGCATCTTTGACAGATGGGCATCTGGCATCTGCTTCTGCACCTCTATTGACAGGAATCTAATGATCTCCTGAGGGCACTCGTTCCTTTACTCAGCCCCTCTAATTGTTAAAAGCTTTGTCTGATGTTGAACTGCAACCTGCCTTCCTGTAATGGTCCCTCCCTAGCCTGAATTGTGCCCTATAAAACAAAACAAGTCATTTTAGTCTTCTACTTGATAGAATTTTAACAAAACCTAGCAGACTCGGTGAGATCAGCCTAAACTTTGTCTTCTGGCTATAATTCAGAAAGTAAATATTAATACTATTGCTAAGGGAGGCCCAGGATGGAACATTCCAGATACAAACTGAGAGTGATGCTATCATATCACAATTTAGGCAAACTTTTAAACTGCTGAAAGATGTATTTTTGCTTCCATGGAGTATATGCAACAAGTTCTACCAGGTTTCAAGCCTTGCTTCCTTCCAAATTTCATCTGCAAAGCAGGAATCTGATCATGTCACCTACTTCCCTTAGGTTCCTCAGTGATTCCTACTACTTTCATTAAATAAACAATAGCGTTTTAAGTTCCTAGTATGTGCCAAAACATAGTTTATATAGTCCTAGAAATGAATAGGGTGGCAAGATCCCTTTTCTCACAGAATGTAAAATCCATGGAGGTTTGTCAGGAAACCAGTAAATACCTAAGGAATATAACTTCAAATTAAGAAAAACAAGTATAAAATGGTTGGTGGGGGAAACCATACATAGGCCCTCTGGCAAGGCCACCGGGAGGTGAAATTTCAGATAAAATCAACATGAAGCAAATGAGAACACAGTAAAATACAGCAGCAAACGGGTTTTAGACCTCTCTCCTAATAAACTTGGAGATCTGCTATTTTTGTCATCTGCAACTTGAAATGTACCCTCCCTGATCCCAAACTTGATTAAAATGTTATCTGGGACAGAGTCAAGAAGAAAGAAATTTTAGGCAACCAGAGGTTTCCTACTGGACTGTCTTGTGCAGTCCAGTAATTTATCTTAATTACAAGATAAATACTACGGCCTCAAGATTTCCAGAGCAGGGTAGAATTTGTTCCCTACAAAACTTTCATAAACAACAGAGAAAGGCTTTGTATTTCCTGCTATGGGGATATTTTATCTCCAAGCGAAGCTGCCCAGTGAGGACCAAAGAACTTAGATGACTGTATTTCAGAGTACTGGAAATTTTAACGATGTCAGTTTTATGGAAGGGTTACAGCATGCAACTTCAGCCAGACACAATTCAAAAGTCCTTTTCCAGAGCAAGGGCATTTATGCCTTTCTTAGCCAGCTTGCTTTCCTTGATCACACATTGTTGTGTTAGCAGATAAAACCGTGGTAGTTCCTTTTGTTCCACACACAGTCTGCAGACAAGGTTTGAGGCAGTATTCTGGAAAAGAGTGAAACAGGTGGATAATACCCCCAAAAAACATATGGCCCTGTCACTGATCCTCTGTGACCTGGAAAAAAATCTAGAACCTCATATATCCCCCTTGTGTTCTTCATTTACAACATATCACTGAAGAAGGTAGAATTACCCTAGCCCCTGCCTTTATCTAGAAGATCTGTGTGTAAAGACTAAGCACAATGCTTTTATTTAGCTTAGTATCTAATCTGTTGAGCACACAAATTCATCCAATTTCTATATAAATATATACATATATATATATGTATATATATATCTCGATACGGCAGTGTCTCACATATATACAACTTCTGTGATTACATAGGTTTTCATTTGTACAACTCCAGGGTGCACTTTTGATATAACATCATTGTAGATTCAAGTCTTTTTGCTGTCTTTGCAACCACCTTCTGGGAAATGTAAAGTGTTGTAAGGGAAGGAACCTCATTCTCAACAGTGCAGAAGCCACATGGATAGCACCAGGTGGGGAGGGGCTGCTTCACGAACTCTCAAGTGAGAAATGCCTTTAGTAACACAAGCTACTCACATTTTGCACGGCACTCTTTGTAAAAGTGAAAAAAAATGGAAACACCGCCAATATCTATTAGCCAAAGGATGACTAAATATGGTCTGTTCATATGTCAGAATACTATAAAGCTATTAATAGTATTAAAAGGAATTAGTTAGAGCTAAAAGTACCAATATGGACAAATTTCCAAAAACACAATACTGAAAACAGACATGTACAGTGTGACACCGTTAATGCAAATACTAAAATGCAGAAAAAAATACACATGTAATTTCTGGAAATATATATATTTGTAACACCTGTGTAGCTCGTGCACGGGTGGATACATGTTAACATCAAGATCAGGGTTATCCCAAGAGGGGGAGGAAGGGAAATTCTGAGAGGAGACAAAGGCACTTCACCTGAGTCAATAATGTTTCTTTTCTTTTTTAATGTAAAATATGTATATATAGTAATATATAAACATTAGCTAAATCTGGGCCAGAGTTATAAGAATACCTGTATTTTTTCTATATTTTAAAATAACTCATTTTTAAATGAAAGAGAAAGGAAGTTAAGCTCCATTTTCCCAAAGGAGCTACCATGTTTCTTCCCTTCTGTTAATCAGATCCCTACTCTTCAGTGGTTTTTTTTCTTCTTTTATGTTAAACAAAACTCATCCTTTCAAATGCAGATGTATATGGATTCTTAATATATACAGCCAACACAAACTGAGGTGCCCTGGAGCTCTGCTTGCTTACCTCCATCCACACTGACTAACAGGGACCCCAAAGACATCTGCATGGAATCCAAGGCCCCAGAGAGTGCAACCTCGAAATACTTCGGTTAGGCATTGGGAATCCTTTTTAGTCTCTGTATGTCAGTAACTGTGGTCTGCATATTTACAGCCTTCCCCTTTTCCTCTCTGGTCCTGGGTTACTAGCTTATATTTCTATTTATCAAGAGCTGGAATATAATGAAATGGCCCATCTCCAATAAGTGACAAAAATTAATACCTCTCAACAAATCTAAACAGGCATATCTTAACTCTCTTCCCTGCCATTATTCTGAATAGTACAAAATTAATAGTACTCGTGCTAACCAAAAAATATTTTCAAAGTAGAAACACATTTTAAAAAAAACTTCCCTTCAATAAAAAGCATTAAATTATTGAGAGTGAATGTAATTATGCATATTTATAAAAGACTTCAGTATTAGAAATGTCAAAAGTTAAAACATCCTTCAACTACTGTCTAACATGCAAATTTAATATGGAATTTCTGTGACTAATAATGTATCAGTACAGAAAGCTAGTAGAGATATTTAACTTCAATTTCATGAATGATTTTAAATTTTAACATTTTATATTAATATAAATGCATTTGTTCTGCCAGTTGATCTTATGCTATACTTCTGAAAATGTCACATTTTGTTAATCTATTCAATAAAGCATTACACTTGACCACTCAAAAATATCAAAGTTCAAAATCATAGTGCCCATTTCAGAACAGCCCTACAAGGTAAATGTTTTGTCAAATACGAAACATGCTTGCAGTAAATAGATACAGGTATACCACAGCTAGACTAAGACTGATAGGTATCCCATTGAGTTGTCAACTTTTTTTTTTTTTTTTGGTTTTTTGAGACAGGGTCTCACTGCATAGTTGAGACTGACCTGGAACTCACTACGTAGCCCAGGCTGGTCTCGAACTCACAGCAATGCTCCTGCCTCAGCCTCCCAAGTTCTGGGATTATAGGCATATCACCTTTTTTTTTTTTTTTTTTGGTTTTTTGAGACAGGGTCTCACTGCATAGTTGAGACTGACCTGGAACTCACTACGTAGCCCAGGCTGGTCTCGAACTCACAGCAATGCTCCTGCCTCAGCCTCCCAAGTTCTGGGATTATAGGCATACGCCACCACACCCAGTAAATTGTCAACTTTTAATACAGGTCCATAAAATAAGTCACTTACAGAGAAATTACACAAAGTAACAGTAACAGGCAATTTACTTAAACAACGCAACTACAGCTACTCAGTAATTTCACCCCTGAGATCAGAGTTTGAGTGTGGAATTCCACTTGTTGCTTGCTGGCTAGGAATCCAAGCACCCTATCCTCACCGAGTACTCATCTAGACATCACCACTCAGTGTTGTCAAAGGAGAACCTCAGCTAGTCCTACCTTCACAGGAGGGCCAAGAGTTGCCTGAGCTTGGAGTACAAAATTAGCGATTTATCAGCTATTTCATCCCTTGTCCTCATTTCTCCTTTGAGGAATGAAACAATGAGTCTGTCTTATTTAGTTTTTCATTTCTTGGACAAAATACCTGACTCCCACAAGTTAAAGGAGGGGAGGTTTATTTTGGCTCACTGTTTGTAGAGGTTGCAGTCCACAGTCTGCTGGCTCCAAGGCAGCACAGCAGAGGAGAAACAGCTCACAGCAAACAGGAAGCAGCAGCATGGACCCTCCTCTTTCCTTTAATTTTACTCAGGCTACAAGTCTATTGGTTGCTGCCAGCCATGCCCGGGGTGGGACTTCCCATTGTCCACACCTAGAACTATGTTAAAACAATCAGTGGACTAATTTAGTTATCACACACCTTTAATCCATAGTCACACACCCTAGATCCAGCCACCTCTGAAAAGCCCCGTTTGAGCACACGAGGCTTTGAGGGAGCATCTAGATACAAGCAATAACACAGCCTCTGCCTTACTTTACTAAATATCAGGGATATCATCTGGGATATGAAGGACTGTATGAAAAGAGAAAACCAGCAAGCTGCAAAGAGGGTTTTTACCATTGGGTAGAGATTGAAAAGGAAGATATAAGGATCAAGACCAAAAAGACATAGATGAATGATGATCTCTGGAACCACAAAAATCAACCTGCTCACCTAAAAATGTACATAAAAATAGAGACCATAAATGAACAATAATACTAAGCTTTTGAAGAGACTTTATTTTTAGCACAAATTAGGTGAAGCCATACATGATATTGGTGTAGGGATAAGACAAGTGACAGAGGCTGGGGATTTAGCTCAGTGGCACCTCACCAGGCTTGCAAGGACAAGGTTTGATCCCGATATCAAAAAGAAAAAAAAAAAAAAGGTTCAAAAAATGTGGCAAGTTCAATGGAGAACTACAAAAATGACAGAATGCATGAAGTTTTCACTGGGAAGGTGATACGGAATAGAAATCCCAGTGAAAAAAAGTCTATCTTATAGTTGCATAAGAGTTAATAAAACACCAGGACAAGTTGATTACTAATGTCAGTTGAGATGTCCATCTTCAGAAATTTACAGGAAAAGAACACCCTCCATGCTAGAAGGATTAGTTACTCATCTGCACCATCTGAAGGGATGGCCAGGATTAGACCCTTCTGATCAAAACAATATGTAAAGAAAGCCTATTGTTCAAAGATAGTCAAAATTGATTCTAGAATTCCCAGCAGGCAACATTCAGCACATTGGCTCTGAAAATATGTAGCAGACTAATGTGAAGCAAATCCATGCAGGAAAGGCCTGGTTTATTTAGAGGGCAGAGTTGGGATTCTAGCAACATACAATAAACTCTTTATTCATCAGATAGTCAGGAAATGTAGTGCTCTAGCTAATCAAATATTATTTGTTAACTATTACCACATACAGAAGGATTACAAATTTTTAAAGAATGAGAATAAATTAAAATACACTTAACACTGAAACTAAACTGATTATAATTTAATCTTTTCCTAATTATTCAGAATGCATTTCAGGGTCATCAAGAGAAGCATAAATTATCAGTGCTTGATGACTATGCAGGAAGTCACAGTTTTTCTAAAATCCTAGCTAATACATCTAAGTAACAAAGATTTCACTGCAAAAGGTATCATTTGTAGGATTTATGTTGCTAGGCATTTCTCTAGGAGATGAAGTATGTCATTAATCCTCACCAAGGCTAAATTTTCAGAGACCAATGTGTTGATATTCACAGAGGCAAAATCATCTGCTCAAGATTTAAAGCATGAAAGGGCATCAAATGTAGGTTTTGAACACAGGTCTGTTTTCAAAGAATATGTTGTTTGCTCTATAAAATGAGCAAACCATCATTGTGTGCAAAAGTATTCATGAAATTTTCTGCCTGCGTCTCCAAAATATAAACACAATCAATGTTACATGTTGTTTGGTTTTCTGGATGTATTCAAAGAGTTTCTGAGCCATTCTTGACATTGCTATCATATATTCACAAAAGAAGAAAAGTCGGGACATGAAATATCTTGGAATGTATTTCTAAGCAAAAGGCCAACTGCTAATTTATAGGACCAGGAACATATGTTGCACATCTGGAAGAAAACATACTAAGAGACTAAACCAGGATAGTCTTAGCCACATAGAAATGACCTGCTAATAAATTATAGACTTAAAACAGACTCATTCCCTCATCCTTTATGTGATGACCTAATTCTTATACTACTATTCATTTTTAACTATGAAACATATTTAACTGGACTAGTACTGATAAAAATATCATCACATCATCACTTAAAATTATTTAAGATTTGGGCTAAGTTTAAATCTATTAAAGAAATGAATTTCACTTGTTGTCAGGACAGAGGAAGAGGTTATTTCATTAGCAGGTGAAATGCATTCCTCCTCCCAGCCTATTGCCATTTTCTGCTTTTTAATCCTCAGTGTAGTAATGTTTTCACTTGAAACCTTTATGGCTTCTTGTTCACCTTCACTCATCAGCACCAATTAAAATTCTTCAAGATTCAAATGCCTTTTCTTCCTCCACCCACAATGGTTTCATCTATCTCAGAAGCAGGCAGTGACTGCTATAATGGAGCTACCCAAACAAGAAGGAAAATGTAGCTGAATTTTAGAGTGGCACAAAATAATACCAGGCCATGATACTGTTTCATTAGCTCATCTTATCCACACATGGGAAGCTGTGCTGCTGATGAGATGACCCTACTCAGAGACACACGTTCCTCCCCACCTCCTCCCACACACAGCATTTCCAGATAAGCCTTAAGAATTGCTTTCAATTCCAAAAGAGACTATTTTCATCTCTAGTACCAGGCTGCTATTGTCATTGTTCTCAAGAAAATGCTACCTAAACAGCAACTTGAGGTAAAGGAAGGCCTGATTGAAATAATCTCTGTGCTCAAAAGTTAAAACAAACAAAAACCCCAGACTATGTGAAGTCTCTACACAGAATTACAGAGGCACAATAACTGAAAATGCTGCAGCTTGATCTCTCCTTCTAATTCAGGATCTTACCTAGAGACAAAAATTTCATGGTCGCGTTAAATTGAAGAAACTTAAAATGACTGCACTGTCTAACTGAATCAAATTATGCATTTATGGGCAAAGTTTGAAAAAAATTATACTAACTGTCTTAAAACTTGAGAGATTTGGCGGCGCTTGCCAGGATCATGCTTGAAAGGTGTTGTCATTGCTGGTAATTGTAACTCTGTGGAGTTGTTCAGCTGAGGACTTTAAACTAATGCTTTGAACTGCTTTGTTCATCCGCTTTCCTCTGAGATTCTAAGTT
Organism: Fukomys damarensis; assembly: GCF_012274545.1. NCBI lineage: Eukaryota > Metazoa > Chordata > Mammalia > Rodentia > Bathyergidae > Fukomys > Fukomys damarensis. The sequence goes on along the minus strand of NW_022900947.1, from coordinate 16,176,762 downwards.
CTCGGCAGCACCTTTGGTAAACTTGCATCTGAGATTTCCTGCTCCTGTACCAACTGACAAAAAATGAGGTTCGCTTTCAATACCAGTGGATAGAAGAGGAAACCTGTCGCCAGCCGCGACGTCAGGATCCTGCCAGCAGGTCCTAAACCTGAAAGGACGAGGACAGAGAAACGAGAGACACCTTTCTTCTCATGTTCCTTGCTTGCTTGCTTTATTTCAGAACCTCTTCCTTTTATACTCTCCAGCTGCATGGGAGCGAGGGCTGCACGGGAGCGAGAGTACCACCCACACATTCCAGAGGGAAACAATAACAACCATTATGGGTTACATCTGCTACCAACTGAACTCGCCCGTGGCTATGGGCCAGAGCACGTCAGTGCCAGCGAGGTGACTCAAAGTTCAATCATGGCCAGGCCTGTGTCAAGGCTCACCATAATGGCTCGCCATAGAAACCCACAGACTGAAGGTCAAAAAAACGTTACCTGGAACCTAAATCAGTATCAACAGATACAGCGCATGGAAGAGCAAGGTCTAATTTTATGTTCATATAAGAAAGGTGTTAAAATTCAAATTAAGTAGCTGGATAAGAAGAATGGAGAGAGGTTTTTTTTAAGACCATTAATTATAATTCCTTAGACTTAATTTTATAGCTTAAGAAATTATCAAGACTTCTAATAAAATGTGATCCATGACATACATACCTCTCCACAAAGAATATTTAGAGGGTCACAAAGTTTTTAAACTGGCAAGATCCCAAAAGATCAGTTCGTTCCATCATTTTATGTTCCGAATGAAGAAACCAAGACACAGAGCAGTTAAGAAGCATGTACGTAAAGGAAGCTTTAAAAACCCTAGCAAAAAAACACTATTGTTAACCCTAAGCCCATTTAATAGAAAAATGGTATAATTCACATCCCTGAACACCAGTACATGGAAATTGTTTTCGTAATATTAAAAACAATCTACCACATTCTTAAAAATGGTGGTATGAATATTTCACTGAATTTCCCAGAAGCAATTCAGTTTTTCTGCTAATCTAGAGCTTATCTCCTTGCTCATTAAACATTTACTGAGTACTTATTGAATACTAAGTAGCTCAAAACTTCAAAATTTTATTCTGTTCAAAATTTTATCTTTAAAAAAAATGAATAAATTCTCTACATACATTGTTTCTGACCATGACTGTCCATACCTTTTAATGACTTCCATGTTCTCCTAAAAATGGTTTTCTTCCTTTCATTCAAGAACTGTAATGGTATACTGTTTTGAAGAATCAAAATGTCCCTCAAGTTCCATCTTATCAACTGTCTTATTCAACAACTTGATTGTGACAAGGCCACGGTGATACAAGGAGCCCATGAAGCAGTTATGTTACCAGTTTTTAATGTTTTGTTTATAATATTGCTGATTTTTCCTCCACACAGCATCAGGCTCACGTTTGAAAGACTAGGAGGTAACTAGTAATTCACAAAATTGTGAGTCTGGGGAAGTTGGCAGAAACAATATTTGTGTCACTATAGAGTCACCAACCAGCATGAGTAATGTTGAGGTTCTAAAAGTATAAGATAAGAACCATAGAGACGTGGGCTAAAGAACTGGAGGATCATCGCTACTTAGGATCTGATAATCAGCACAGCACATCCAGAAACTCATTTCTTCACTGAGTCCAGAGCTCATTCCTACTGGTGAACTCTTGAATCCTCACTTGTACAATTTAATACCCAGGTGCTGATTTATAATGAGGAAACTCTTTTGCTAAGCACTGGAAAATGCATGTTGGTTTTCCTGAGAAGGTCAGCTACCACCTGGCCACTTACTCTTCTGTTTTTCCCATGAGTCTATACTCCTCCAACGGAACCTGTTTAGTACCATCAGCCAGGCAGCCCTACCCACCACACCGAGATGGAATTTGTGAGGCTCACTGCAAAGCAGGCCTTTTCAGTCCCAAGGCAACTCCGTTATGTCTTGGCTAGGTAGTAACTGGGTTATTTTGGAGACCCAGAAATAAAAGATGTTTAAAGAACTCTTTTGCTGCAGCCTGAAAAAAACCTGAGAACTCTACTTCCTTCAATTCTAGCAGTGCTTTAGCCATCTGCATAGCACCAAGCTAGCTCTTTCCTGAAGTCACTTTCAAAAGTCATAACTGAATCCTTCCTCTTTCCCACTTTCCCAAACTTGCATTCAGTCTATGCTTCATATTAAAGGCATTTTGTTTCAGCTAAATTGAACTCCAGTTGTTTGAATTTTGGGTCTCTTTTATAGTTATAAAAATAAAACTGAGTTTGTGTTGACAGCTGCCTCGCACAAAACCCACTGAACAAATTGTCATAAAAATGCAGTTACTGGGGCCAGGGATTTAGCTCAGCAGTTCGGTGGCCTGCCTCGCAAGCACAAGGACCCAAGTTCAAACCTCGGTACCAAAAAAATAAATAAATAAATAATGCAGTTACTAGAAATTATCTGAATTTTTAAAAACAGGCTCTATAGTAATTTTTAAACTCTCTGGGCCTGAGGTAGTTGAAGACTTTAGTAATTATCATCTCAGAGCAGTTGAAACCAAGGTTGAGTTTCAAGTTCAGCTGAAACTTCTTACCCAAAGAGGCATCCATTATTTGGGGTACAGCATAGCTATTACAAAGCTACAGAAAAAGAAAATAAACAACAGTTTCCAATCAGCAGGATGGCAGATCCTCTGATATGTGATTCAGCTGCTTCTCTCCTGAGCCACGCAAGGACGTCTGTTGTCAAGAAGCAGGTACACCTGGCTCTATTCCTAAGCCTGTGATGTGGAAACAATTTGTGTCTCTGATCATATCAATCAAGCTTGACATGGACCAGGCCAGCAAAGCAGTTTACAAAATGTGTAAGTGTGTGTGTGCACACACATGTGAGTTCTTTTCAGCTTTCCTAAACACTACACCAGAAACTTGATCATAGTTCATATTCTCTAAGAACTCTTAAGCTGACCGTGCCATCACAGTAATTGAGAAACACAGGAAAATAAAAACATAGAATCTGACTTTGCAGATTTTGAAAGGATCCCAATAATGAGCCAACTTTGACCTCTTCCCCTGGCGTGGAGAACACTAGGGTCTAGTTACGTAGTTTAGCCAGAGTAATGGATATCCCTAAAAAAAAAGCGTGAAATGTATGTAAAACATTAGAAAAACTCCAAACATGTAATGTTTTCCAACTACAGGTAGACATAAATGATTTTGTCTCATTTTCACAACTGACTTTGGGTCATGCTGAATGGCAGTTAGGACCATCCCACTACATGGAGCAGGAAGCTGACACTCAGAGTCCTAATGATGAAAATCCTAAATGTGCCCCAGGAGAACATTCACAAACCACCCTGCAGACCCACTAGAGCCATGCTTTCTATTTATCCATACTCCTCAGCAGAGTTAGAAGCAAAAGCTAAAAACAGGAAAATAGAGGGGCATCATCCAACATATTTGTATTTATATTAACTCTGTAATTTCTGGCTAAATTTATGTATATTCTAACTACACAGGACAATTATATTAGAAATTATTTTCTTCATGAATTTCAGAGTAAACAAATAGAATTACATATGTTACAGCAATCCACTTGGGTTCTTATCTAGAGGAAATGAAATACAGTAGATTGAAAAGACATCTGCACCCCATTTTTGTTGCAGCACTATTCATAAGAGCTAAGATATGGAAGCAGATTAAGAGCCCAGTGACACTGAAAGGGGTAAGGAAAAAGTAGTATATATACACACAGTGAAGGGCTGTTCAGCTGTTAAAAGAACAAAAATTCTGTCACTTGTGATAACATGAATGAACCGAGAGGTCTTTAGATTAAGTGAACTAAACCAGACACAGAAAGACAAGCACTAGATGTCCTCATGCACGTGCGGATTCTTAGAGAGTTGCCCTCTCTGAAGTAGAGACTAGGATGGCTATTGCTGGGTTGAGGAGGTGGGAAGGTGGCGGTGATAGGATTCAGAATTCCAGTTAGATAGGAGAAGGGAGACCCGTTTGCACATGGTGCCTCTAGTTGATTACAAAATATTGTAGTCTTGAAAACTGCTGAGAGATTTTAAATGTTCTCACCACAAAACGTATGTTAATTACCTTGAGGTAGCCATTCCACAAGGTATCCATATTCCAAACAAAATGTTGTGAATGAAAAAATATAATCATTTTGTACTTGTCAATTTCTAAAAATTAAAAAAAAACACACAAGTCTACACTGGCAACTACTAACAATCCTGTGCCTGGCCATCAAATCTCTTTCTTTGTTCTCAGTTCTGACCTGGCTCCTCCTTGCCAAAACCATCCACAGCAGCCAGCAACCTTGCTAGCAATAAGTTCCAAGTCATTCCAACATACTGTCTGACATATACCCAAACCCAAAGCTACACATGTGTATTGCATATAGGCCCTACATGAGCTATGAGAGAGCGGCTTCACAGGGGTCAAGTTGACAACAATCTACTTTGAGAAGCAATAAAACATAGTGTGGGAATCTCTGTTCAGGTATTTGGGTCGCCATCCTGAGCCTGAAATGGATTTTTAATTAGCATTTCTAAAAGGTCAGTGAGATCTTCCCTTAATTCTTAGGATTTTTTTGTGCTCTTTTTGAAAAACACAGGTGCTTAACACATTTTGTCCAGTTAAATGGGCCTCTGTGCTCTGAAATTGGCATAGGCAGGTGGCTGCCAGGTCTGCACTACTTTGGGAAATGGATGTATTTCTCCGTTCCCTGCTCGCCTGGGAAGGGGAAAAGAAGGGGGGAGCGAGACTGCTGACAGACAACAGCAGGGTGACTCTGTGCTCAGCATCTTGTCTTGGTGGTATATCCAAGCTGCAAGATTTATAACCTTCTTGTTACAATCTATCAGCTTCAACACTTTCCTTGAAGTCTTCAATAACTTCAATGACATCTTGCTGAGGGGTTTTGTCATTAAAAGCCTAAAGCTGGTCATTAACAAACCTTCTCTGCAATCATCCACCGCTGTGCTAACTCAGGCATGGGTCTGCCTGGAAAGTTGGGCTGGCTCAGAAACTTTCCAGAAGGCTGCATTTTTTTTTTTTTTTTTTACTATGCAGGGTATATTTCTTTAGGGAAAGAAAATATAGTTCCCAATCATTTCATCATTTATTTCTCATTATCTTTGGACTAACCCTTCCCTGATAGACACAACCAAATTCAACAAACATCTGCAGATCACCACTCTATAGTGGGCATGTGCTTGGGATGAAGATCTAATTATGAAAAACACAGCTCCAGCCCTGAGGTGGATCCATGGACCCCCCAAAAATTAGACATCCTTTGTAGAAACTTATTAATGCAGCAAACCCTATCTGATTCTCTTAGCATTGTTTCCTTCATTTTTCACCAATCTTTAGAAAACAGATGTTCTTACTATGCCCATTTTAGAGATAAGATGACAAACTTTTGCCTGCGTCAGCATTTTCCTATTACTGACTTTATAAGTAAGAGAACCAGATCACAAACTCATATCTGTATATGAGTCAAGTGCATTCATCTCCTCCAAATATGAGGATTGGGCTAGGAAAAAGGCAAAGATTTTGGAATTCTGAATTGAAGAAATATTGTAAGCTGAGCTAAAGACTGACCAATGCTGGGCAGGTGTGAACAATGGGATGAACACAAGAGAATTTAGATCATGGATCAAGTCTTGCCCTCGGAGCAACCTGCCCTGGCTTCACGCACTTTCCTACCTCACAACATGGAGTTAAAGCAGTATTATCACTTGTATGTGTTTATCCATTAAGTCCAAAATGCTCCCTGGCTCTGGAACAGTGAATGCTGGTGTTAATTTTATGAATACAAGGTGTGATCAGAAAATAAGTTGTGCCAGGTGTGGTGGCGGACGCCTGTAATCCCAGCACTCAGGAGGATCACTGTGAGTTTGAGACCAGCCTGGGCTACATAGTGAGTTCCAGGTCAGTCTCAACTTCACAGCGAGACCCTGTTTCAACAAAAAAAAGTTGTATATTTAATTGAAAATTTAAAAACTAGTACAGTAAAATACATTACCATTAATCTCCCTCAATATACTCTAATCCCAAATCCCAGCACTCAGGAGGATCACTGTGAGTTTGAGACCAGCCTGGGCTACATAGTGAGTTCCAGGTCAGTCTCAACTTCACAGCGAGACCCTGTTTCAACAAAAAAAAGTTGTATATTTAATTGAAAATTTAAAAACTAGTACAGTAAAATACATTACCATTAATCTCCCTCAATATACTCCCCTCTACTTCAGACACACTTATCCTGTTGTTTTTGCCGCTTTCTGAAGCATTTCTGGAAGTCCTCTTTCATGCGTGTCTTTGGGCAGCCATGTTGAATCAATGCAGAATGTTTACAGTGATTTCTGTCAAATAAAAAATTATGGTGTGCCCCCATCCTTTTTATTCACTGGATCTGGAATGGTCGGAATTGTGGCTCATCCCCAAAGTCAAAATCACCAAGAAAGGGAAGTAAATGTTTTAAATCCATTCATGACCTTGAGGCACAAATAACCATGACAACACAACACAGACACTCACTGAAGAGGACTCTAGAACTGCTTCAGAAAGTGGCAAGAATGATGGAATAGTGTGTTGGAAGCAGGGGACGCATTTTGAGGGGGAATCAATGTCAATGTGTCTTTTACTGTCATAAAATTATTTTTAATTTCAGCAACACCATATTTTTTTCTTTGTTTTTTTTTTTGGTACCAGGGATGGACACACCTTATTTTTTATCATACTTCACACAGTAAAGATTTATATGATGCTATTTGAAGATAACTAATCCAGACATATAAAAATGCTGTGATGAAGCAAACCCCAGTTACATGACATATTTTGCTGTCAACAATTTGAGTTTTCACCTTGTCTAGTAAGATCTCAGAAATAATGAGCTCGGTTGTTGCTTTTTCCTTCATAACATTCAGACTGAAGTAGTCGAAGGGTCAATTTTATAACACACATCCAGTTCTTTCAAAAACCTGATAGAAAAACATGCAGATATGGGGAATATTCTACTACAATATAAAAGAGGAAAAAAGAACAGAAAAATTACAGACCTTAGAATAGGATTTTTTTTCAAATAACAAGCAAATTGAGTTGGAGGTAATAGAAATATTTTTAAGGGTGTACATTTTGTAATAATCCTTATCATTAGTTTAAGACCTAGTCTGTGTTGGACAACTTGTTGGAAGTTTTTATGCAATAACTCATTAAATGAAATCTTGTAATAACCCTGCCCTGGAAAGCATTATTCTCATATTTATATGTAAATAAACTGAAGGTCCAATTGGTTGAGCAATTTATCAAAGGACATTCATTGGGCAACTTGCAGAGCTAGAATACAAGCATGGTTGATGTTATTTCAAGGTTTTGGTATTACTTTTCTGTGCCTACGTTAATTAAAAAATATTCTATTTAAAGATGTTTAAACACAAATAATCCAATGGTAAAAAGGCACTAGCTGATCTCTCTTTTCTCTTACAAGAGCAACTCTTCTCTTCCTCTTTTACTCCCCTCTCTCTTTCTCTTTCTCCCTCCCCTCCCTGTCTCTCTCTCCTTTACCAAAAGGAAGCAGAAACATTAACTATTAGCTTACTTTTTTACTGCTCGATGAATGCTGTGGGATTTTATCTGAAGAGATTTGTAAGCCTGCCAGGCAGACAACATTGATCCAACTACAGTGTCATTATGTGCCTGTCCATATGCGTGATGTTGGAGGGAGGGCTTTGTCCTAGGAATCACAAAGCCATCATCCATCTGACACCCTGGGTTTTGGTGGGCCCTCACCTGCCGTGCTTCCCACAAGTGTCTTCCACGGCCTGTGATTATTTTTAATCGCTCACAGGATGCTTCCTAGTAGGAAAGTTCTTGTCTACCATGATCATCAGCATTAGCTCAAAGGAGTCTCAGAAAATCGATTCGTCTGTTCAGCTCAGCTCTTCTGATGAGAAGTAGTAATACATGGGGAGCATGAGCTTTGTCCAAGGTCTTAGAAACTATTGGTCCTTTTAGAGGCGACACAAACCACTTCCAAAGGATATGTTGAAGCCAAGGCACCAAATATAAAGAAAGGGTTCCTCAAAGGAGAGCAAAGGCAATTTGATTCAGAAAGCCCTAAACTCACAGATCCTATCTAACACCAAAACAATAATGTTAATAATGAACACAATCTCTCTTATCTTGAAACTATTAATTAGTAACTTTGTGATTTGACCTAATGACTTAGGCTCTTAGAAAGTCAATTTCCTCTTTTGTAAATAGGAGGCTAAAGCTCATATCAACATTATAAGAATGAAATAAGAGCATAGATGCAGCTGGATTTTGTGGAAAACTGACATTTGAGGATCAAGCACTATCAGGAAATTGTCCTTGCTTTTGTTTCCATGTTCCTTAAAGTAAGGGTATCTCTTCTTCTCTCTGCATTAAAATTGCACATCACCTCTGCAGTCTAGGAGACCAACTGATTGGTCCAAGTTTAAAATCCCTAGAAGGAGCTGCGACTGGCTCAACTCATGTCATGTTCTTACACATAGACCAATCAACTCTCAATTGACAGGTGCAGTATCTTATCCCACTTGCCAAACTGTACCTAAGATAAGCATATGGCTAAGAAGAAGTGCGTAGTTTATAGAAGAGAGGGATTTGTTACAAGAAAAAAGAGTTTTAACACAGAAGAAATCACTGGTGCCTACTAAAAGAATGCTTGAAAAATATATGTCACTGTATCTAGTCCACATACATGTATTTATATACAATCTTTTGTCAGTATGTAGATTTCTTCCCACTTTAAATGCCATATATATATTTTTAAAGAGCTAAACAAAAATGTATTATGTGTTAGTTACAAATCAATATAGATAGGCTATTGTTAAGATTCAGAAAAGATCATAGATGCTAAGCAAAACAGGTGCTTTAAAGGTATAATCATGTTGCTCCTTGACTTATGATGGGGTTAGATTCCCAATAAGCCTATCAATAAGTCAAAGGGCACTGAATACCTTTAATATGCTGTATATCCTAGTTTAGCAAATGGGACACTGTAGTTTCTCTTGTCACCCTCAGTGAACAGAAAACTGGCCGAAAACTATGGCTGTCGGTTGCAATGACAGCATGGTACTGCAAAGCACTGGCTCAGGGAACAATCAAAATTCAGAATTTTAGGTTGAGTCTCTAACAAACACAATCACTTCTATGCCTCTGTGAAGTTGGCCAATAGTCAAACATAATTTGAGAACATTCTGTACTTTTCCATCAAATAAGCACACAATAGAAACTCAATATATTTGACATGGCAGATTTTGATAGCCCTACCCTCTCTCCTATCCCTCAGAAACCCAAGTCTTCTCCTGTTTTCAAGTGGTTTATTTGGTTTTGCTTTGAGTTTTTTGGCAATACTAGGGACTGAACTATATCCCCAACCATTTTCTTTCTTTCTTTTCTTTTTTAAATTTTGAGACAGGGTCTCACTATGATACAAAGTTGTCCAGACTAGGCTCAATCTATAATCCTCCTCCTTCAGCTTTCCAGAGTGGTAGGAATACAGGTACATGTACCACACCAAGCTTCTATCTTTAAATCAGCTTATTATGGGTCCACCACTGAATTTTAGTATTAAAATTCTAAGGGACTACATAAAGTAATTCAAACAATTTCAAAACACAATAAAATCCTTCCATGATTAACACTAAACAAATTACCAAACAGGAAATTAAAAAGCCTGATTTCAGTTTCTCCTTCCTATTCTCAGATATGCACAGAATATTAGAGAATAAATCATCTATGCTTCCTGTGTCCATCCAGAAACCTGCCTGATAAGTCTACCTGTCTTTCAGAATGAAGCCTACGAACATCAGTGTGTTCACTGCAAAGAGGATCCACTTCCAGGGAGAAAGGGGAAGGGGTCTCAGAAAACTAGAGGCTTTCTTTTCAGAAGGTTGACTGACACCCCAAAAAGAATTAATTTTGTACATAATGCAAAAGAATTATTTGGCTTGGGCCAAATTGTAGGATCCAATTGCCCTCTGCCAATAAACTCCAGCCCTGAGAGATGGTCCAGCCAATATACTTCAGATTTTAAAGAGACCACTTGGCATTGCTTTCCAAAATTCCTTTTGACTGATTCCAAGATAATATTTAATAATTTTGGAAAGAATAACTCCCAGACCTTTCAAATATAATAATAAGAGATGAGTATGATATTTTGACAAAATTATAAAGTTAAAAGTCTCATTTTTCACTGAATCTTCCTGCTCTGATATTATCCTTTTGTAGAGAGAAGGAGTAAGATTTAGGAAGCAACAACAACAACAACAACAATAAAAAGATTTAGGAATCAACAATGTCCCAAGCAACAACATTCCAAAGAGGAAGATAAAGGTGTGAGATGAGAGGATAACTTGTCCAGAAATCTGTGCGATCAGTTAAATACTATTCCTTTGTACTTCTTTTCAATTATAAAAAGGAATTCAGAGAGTTACAGAATGACAATATTATAACGCCCTTCATATATTTGCTATGATACAAAGTTGTCTCTACTAAGGCTGCTTGTTTCCAACCTAAATGGAACATACATTGATAAAGGACTCAGGCCATTTTGAACTTCATTGCACAAACACTGAATTTGGGTCAGTACTAACCTTTTGGCAGTAACTAATGCTCTTCTCCAGAAGCTTCCACCCCTTCTATTCTTGACCCCTTCACCCAGGGGGTGCAAAATGCTGAAGAGAGTTGCTTTTTATGTGATTCTGTTTCAGGAGGTTGAAGCTAGGCCAAAATCTTCACCTTCCTCCTTCCTAAATACTTTTTACCCCTCTTCTAATTATATCAATATACACTTATTTACATGAATTTCAGCTTCCAAAATCATTGGTCTTTGCTAAATGCAAATAATCACATGGGAAAATTATATAAAGTTTGCACAATTGATCTTTCATCATTTCAAATGGTACCTTTGAGCAGTTCTTGAAGTTTCTGTATGAAACATTCCCAGCGCTGGGTGCCATCAAAAGATGGGGGTCCTCCTGAAGAAACCCATTCTCAGTAATGTAAATTACAGGGTTATTATATGTGTCCTAGAACAAGAGAGCAGAAGTTTTATTCTAAACAGATGTTTAAAAAAAAAAAAAGCTCATAAAATCAGGTGCATTACTCTCTATCTTCTTGAAGTTACAACTCCAAAACTAGTTTTCATCAAATTGCACTGACCCTATTAACTTAATTTTCCACGCGCTGACCTTTTATGACTAACAATGGAAAAGAAAAACTGTGCAAATGTCCATGAAGACAGTCAAATGACTCTTATTATAATGAGAAGACAGAAATATCTTTCTTCCCATCAGCGTCTGCTCATTGTCACTGTTGCTTAACCCCTGTCTCCCACTGACAGCTACATTTTCTATCCCCCACAGGAAGATTCTGGAAACTTCTAACTTGAAATTCAAATTTCAGCTACCTGGATGCCATCTAGCATAGCAGAGCCCCAGAAAGGATCCAGCTATCTCTTTTCTTAAAATACCTTTTAATAATCACAGCTATGACAACAGGCTGACAAGTATGCCCATGCTACTCACTGCTACAACTGATTTTAACAACAAATCCTGACTTTGACCACTGTCTTTGAAGCAAATAACTAACCAGTTAACCTTCACCAACTCAAATCCCAATCTGTTCATCCCAAGCCAAATATAGATAATTCTATTATCTAAAATCTCCTTTTTTTAATCTTTATGTACACATACATCAGCCTGGCTTGTTACCATCACACAGGTACACACACAAATCGCGCAGTTACCTTGATATACTTCAGCAGTTTATGTCATCCCCATGGCACCACGTGGATCCACCCCACACCTTTCCAAGACGGATCTAAAAGAGTCTCAATCTCCGCATCCTCACGAATGCCAAGTTCTGCTTCCTTATTCTCCTTGGGCCTGATGAGGCGAGTCATATATTGCACAGCAAAGAAATCAGCAGTGCCTTTGATCATTTTCTTCTCTTCTTCTGTGAATTCTGAAAGCCTTGATGATGGATAGCCTTGCTTTTCACCCATGGAGGCAATCTGGGATTTGACAAGTTCAGGATAATCACCATCATTGAATATAGGTTTAGCAAAGAAATCAAACTGGAAATTGATGGCTCTTTCAGAAGCTTTCTAGTCCAGCACTGAGTTGGGATTTGCTGGTTCCGGCCAGATACAAAAAAGTAATAGGGACACTGTACCCTTCTGCTCTTCCCGGAATAAGGATTCATAACTCTGCCAGGCTTTGGCATGAGCTTTAATCATATTAGGAGCTGCCTGATAACCTCCAGTTTCAACGTGAGGAACACCAGGAGCAAATAAACCCAGATCCTATGCCATCGCACTAAAAGCATTGGGCTCATTGATGGTGAGCCACTGCCTGACTTGATTCCCAAAGGTACTGAAGCAGAACTGGGCATATTTGTCAAAGACTTCAATAATTGTATCTGACAGCCATCCACCTTGGTCTTCTAAAGCCTGAGGCAAATCGGAGCAGCTGAGTGTTGCCTGTAACCCCATTTGTTAACAAATCATCAAAGATCTTGTTGTAATAGTTAATTCCTAGAAGAGAAAAAAAAAACAAGAAAAAAAGTTATTTTTAAGTATGTTGGCAATATTTTGATCAGAGTAATTCTTATACAAAATAAGGTTTATTTACTCCCTCAGTAAAAACAACAGACAGCTGAGAGGGAACATCAAGAATTCCCTGACTACAGGCATGATGGTGCATGCCTGTAATCCCAGCGCTCAGAAGGCTGAGGTAGGAGAATAGCCTTAAGTTCAAGGCTGTCCTTGATGATATGATGAATTCAAGGTCAGACTGAAATGCAGAGTAAGACCCTATCTCAAAAAATAAAAAATAAAAATCCCTGACTGGCTTATCAGGGATACTTATTCGGAAGATTCATTTGGGTAAGTTGTCGCCAAATGTTAAGTATTTTCCCACTTATCAAAATTGTTTTATTTACTTATTCGTATGCTCATTTTTGTCTAACTCTACTGCAATATAAGCTCCAGGAGAGAAGGAGTATTAACTACCTAGTTTGCCTTAGGATTCTCAAATCTTAGAACACTGTCAGAAATTGAGTATATAATAAAGATTTCTGTGAATGAATGAATAAAACTCAACTGTATTGAACATAAAGCAAAAGAATTTAGATGACTGCCTTCATACTTTTATAGATCTGTTAATCTCACAGATCTAAGAAGGAAGACTTCCTGAACATAAACAAGAGCTCAGCATCTGTTCCAGGACAGGCCTTCCAAGGGCAGATAGCCAGAGGCTTGAGATGTTGTGAGTCCCTGCTAGGGACCATGCTCTAAAGTTCTGACATGAAAGTCCATGAGAATCCATAGCCACACACACAAACACCCCACCACCACTCGGTTGATTTTTCCAGCGCTGTATGTGGGAGAGAGTGCCTCTCTTACAACTACTGCAAAATCTAGGAGAATTTATTAAGTTGAAGACACCCTGCCTCAGAAAACAAAGTGGAGAAGATAGCAGGTCCAGCCTCAGGATGACGCTTACCTAGGAAGAGGCTTTCCTAGGAGAGGGTGATGTTGGCACTGTGCGTTGTTTCATGTTTAAGAAACTGAAGCTTGGAAGAGAAAGATTGTTCTTTCTAAAGAAGTGATTTCTTGCCAGGCGTGGTGATGCACACCTGTAATCCCAGCACTCAGGAGGCTGAGGCAGGAGGATCGCTGTGAGTTCATGAACAGCCTGGGCTACATAGTGAGTTCCAGGTCAGTCTCAACTATGTAGTGAGACCCTGTCTCAAAAAGCCAAAAAAGAAGAAGTGGTTTCTTGGATAGACATTATAAAGGCATATGCAGAGATGTATTTTGTTGAAAGTTTTTTTACCTTTCTTTTTTGTTTTTCTCTAGCTTTCTCCCTTCCAATTTTTAAAAAAATAATAATTCAGACTTTTTCATTGTTTCGTGTATACAGTTATGTCCATTACCCAACCACACACTGATAGAGAAATTATCATATGATGGGAGACACTGGCCTTTTTCTCAGGGAGGTTAGTAGAAGAAACTGCAGACAAATTTATGGGCAAGTACAACAGGTCCAACCTAAAGATAAAGTACAAGTTCATATTTAACTCACTCTAATCTTGGGGTATTTGAAAGCAATACACATAATGGTTTCAAAAGTGAACTATGGCACCAGGATACCTAATTTTTGTCCCAACTTCTTCACTTTGAGCACATTACTTGATTTCTCTGAATAAACTTTCTACCCTGCAAAATGTGGATAATTAATGGAAGGCTACATCCATAAATTGTGAGAATTTAATGAGTTGATAAATTAAACATATTTACAGCCATTCTTAGCATATGGTAAGATCCTAGCAGAGGTCAGCAATCATTCTAATAATAATTATTATTGTTACTGTTTTTATTAGAAACATCTAAACTTACATTTAAAAGATGAATATAATTTACTCACATAAGGCAAGGAGAAAGAAGTGATTCAGTAAGATCAAAGGAGGAAAGATACAAAAGACCAAAGAACGTATAAAAATAAAATTAAAAAAAAATCCCAAGTAAGAAACGCAGGTCACATACTTATTTGGTTTGCTCTGGCGGGAAAGTCAGCCACCACCAATTGCTCTAGCAGATACTCAGCAACAGTCAAGAAAGAGAAAAAATGGGGTGGGCTTCAGGTCAGGAGTGCTCTGACTGGAGGTTGTTAGCACAGGGCCGCTGGAGAAGGGACAGCTAGAGGAGGATCATCCTACATCATTGTTTTGAGGAGCATTCTGTATTTGGCTCTCTCTGGGTGGTTCAGAGTTGGAAGTAAGGCTATAGCAGGTACAACAAAAAATTAAAGAAGCTCTGGTTGTTGAACAGGTGCTAACTATTAAGGGATGACTTCAGCAGAGGTCATGGTTTGATGTCTGGGTTTCTTATGTGGTCAGAGTCTTTTTACATTACCTGACCACTGTTTGCATATTCATTCTCTTGGAAGTGCACTTCCGGGAAGTTCTGTAAGTTCTGTATACAGAGAGGAGCTTATCAGAAGAATTGTGAGAATGGGAAGAGGTAATGGGGGTGAGCAGAAACCAAACTGCACAGTCACGTGCTGTCTGTCTAAGTATTTTTAACAAAGCTAGTTTATTTTGCAAACTGGAACATAGTGTGAATCATGCATGGCAACTCCATATCTGGAAGAAACATTCCTATGCTATTTTTGCATGGTAGGCAGAATAACTCAACCTTCTCTCAAAGATGCCCATGCCTTAATTCATGGAAGGGATGAATTTGTTACCTTAAGTAACCAAAAGAAACTTTTACAGATGTGATTACAGTGAGGAGCTTGAAATCTAAAGATTTCCCCAGATTGTTCAGGTGGACCTGATACAATCACCTGTGTCCTTACAGGTAGGAGAATATAACAGAAAAGTAGGTCAGAAAGATATTACAACAAAAGTTGGGTCAGAGAAGATGGCAGCATGAGAGGGATTTAATTCACAAGCCAAGAAATGCAGGCAGCTTCTACAAGTTCTCCTTGCAGAACTCCTGCTGAGAGTCACAAGGAAATGAGGACCTTAGTCTATGACCAAAACAAACTGGATTCTGCCAACCCCTGGAGGGACTTAAGAAAGACCATATGCTTCAGAAAGAAATGAAGCCTTGCTGGCCCCTTCATTTCAGCCTTGGAGAGACTCACATGAGAATTCTGGCCAATAGACCCTCTAAGAACACAAATTTATGTGATTTTAAGCACATAGGTTTGGGAAAATTTGTTTGCAGTAGCAAAGGAAAATTACTACACTCACCAACATTTATAAGCTTTCCCTTTCTCTCAGTGAAAGAATTTTCCAACAACCCATCTCTGGGCCCTGTTAACCCACATTTATTATAAATAAAATTTCAAAAATGATTTGATGGCAAAATTTTGGTAATTGTACATGTGAGGTTTTTCCTAGCCAAGACTTTTTACTGGCTTTGACTATTAAAAACATTGGCTTTATTTTGCTGAGTTCATTCTGTATGTACCAGATGTCACGCATTTTGCTTAATCCTAGCACTAAGCCCAAGAGATGGGCAATTTAATTCGTATTAAATAATTGAGAAAACTGATATTCAGAGAGTCTTAGTATTGTCACATGGGACAACCTGCATTTAATCCCAATCTCCACAAAGAATGAACTGTTCCTATTTTAACATTATATTTTTCATGTTAATTAACGTTCCCAATCCAGAAAAGTGACTCTGTTTCACTAGCCTTAACATTTACCTGCTTCCGAACAGATCATGATATCAGACTCTTTTTATTTTCCATTTTGAAGCAATCATTACTAGCAAACAACCAGTTTAACTTAAACAACATGATAATCAGAGTTGAACTGAAGATAAATCAACTTTAAGTAACCAGATAATTGTGTAATTTATAGCTAATATTCCAGAACCGAACACTTGGCTTCTGGTTTGTGCAGTTTATCCAATGTTATAATGAAATTTTTCCATGAGATAGGGGAATGGCATTTTTAACAGCAGAGCACCATACTCAGTCAAAGGATCACGGACAAATCACTGGACCTGAACACCTATGTTTTCTCATCTGTAAAACAGGAATGTTAATAGTGCCACCTTATGACTGACCCTAGTATCAAATGAGAACTGTCAAAGGGAATTTAGCCTTATTTATCAGACAGTTTAGTAACAACTCATTCTCTGACTAAATGTTTATTTTTAAATGATCATTGATCACCAATATAGGGATATTTGCCTGTAATCTAAGTTCTCAAGAGGCTGAGGCAGAAAGATCATGAATCCTAGTCCAGCCTGGAAAACACAGCAAACCTATCTACACACACACCCACACACACACACACATACACACACACTTAAAACTTCTATAAGCTTCTTTTGTGATCAATACCATGCTCTCGGGTTTAGTTAAGCCCACTTATGCTCATTTATACATATCAAGTACATCTAGGTTAAAGGTCTTTTAGATATAAGAAAAATAAACAGCCCAGACTAATTCAAATAGAAAGGTAGAACTGGAGATAGTTGGTTGATAGGTGCGAGGAACAGGGGGCATTATTTGAGATGGCATGAAGATATCAGCCACTCAATAACAAAAAAATACAAACAAAACAAACCAAAATAAAGAAAACCTGCAGCTAGAACTCATGGGTATTGAAATTGGGAGATGAGAAAACTAATGTCTCACAAGGGAAGTGGTCTCCCATCCCTGCTTCTCTCAGCCCATCAACTCCATTCCCCTGCTTTTCAGAACCAGTTCTCTCTCCGTGCCCAATCTGCCATCATTTCAAACTGGCCATCCCATCTTTCAGAGCTACTTCAGAGCCCTGCTGCCATCCACCAATGAACTCAGTCTCCAAACAACGTTAGGGAGGAAAACAGCTGGGCAATCTCATCTTTTCAAGGAGATCACACAAGTTACATGACACAGGGGACAAAGGCTTTTCTTTGTCCTGTCATTTATACCAGGCATGGAGCAGGATTATATACATACATATATAT
>NW_022900947.1:16124139-16159114 GCF_012274545.1 Fukomys damarensis | reverse complement strand
ATATATATACGTATATATGTATGTATGTATATATATATATATATATATGTATAAAACAAAGAAGTGGGGAAAATATATGATAACTCTTTGGTTCACACATCTGTAAATTCATACCATAACCTTGACTCTTTTGCCACATAATCTGTATTAATTAGCTACTGCTGCTATATCAACTTATCACAAACTCAGACCAATACAAATGTGTTATCTTATAACTATGGGAGTCCAAAATGCAAATGGTTCTCAATAGGCTAAAACCCAAATAGCGTCAGGGCTTCATTTCTTCAGGAGGCCATCGACTTCCTTGCCTTTTCCAGGTTACAGGGTCTTCTACTTGACTTCTCTCATGGCCCCTTCTTCTATTTCTATCCTCATCTCTCCTCTCCCACCTTGTTTCAGGCCTTATATCTCCTCTGTCTGAGTCTGATCCTCCTGCATCTCTCTTATAAGGATCCATAGATATTCCAGAATTATCTTCATAACTTCATATCCTTAATTAATCATATCTGTAAAGTTTCCTTCTCCAGATAACTAATGTATTCACAATTTCTAACATTCAGGGGAAAAAAATCATCCTTGGGGTGAGGGAGGGGAATTATTGAGACTATCATAATGTTCAACATAAAATACAAGGTTAATGTTTGTTGAATTAACTTATTTAAACCATTCCTGCTAAAGGATACTTATATTTTAAATCTTAAAGGGAAAAAGAAATTCTACATAAATATTCCTTTTTGTTCCTTTCTAATAGTTGGGTCTCATACTAATCACTTGAAACCTCCATGTGTGACAGATATGAAAATATACTTGGACAGTTGAGAAATGCAGAAATATGTGATTTCAGTCGCCAACTCAATCTCTTCTTGTTACACCTTGAAAACTTAACATCTGAAAGAGAAAGTCTACATAACATTTCTACTTTGTAAAATATCCCTCTAGTTTGGGTACATAGAATTTTGAAAGGTTCAAAATATCCCATAATCCAGCTTTAAAATGGGTAGTCAAACACAAAAAGGGAATTCTTTGGACAGGACAGTGACAGGGATTTTCTAATTCTTTACATGCTCTCTGAGAAAATATTTAAATGGAAAAGAAAATGATGGCCTTTTAGAGTTAAAACAGTTCCAATCTCTTCAACAGATCACTGCACAAGAACGAGCAACTGCTTATTGAAATTCTGCCTCCTGGAAGCACCCTCTTGTTCAGGGAAAGTCTGCAGTATTAATCAGTTACGGCTCCACAAAAGCCAAGGCCAAGCATAAAAGCTCAGTGTTGCAGGCAGGTGCTTGCCACGTGAGCTCAGCAGAAATGACTTCCCCGCATTGGTGAAGGCACTCCAAGGTCTCCAGTGCCACCACTTCTGAGCTTTGGTCTTTCTGCTCTGCTCTTGGACTGCTGACCTGTACATCTGTACATCTTAACTTGGCTTTAAAATGCTTGATGTGTTGGCATATTGGTAAGGGTCTGTAAGCCTTTATCTAAAAACCTTAGAGACCAATGTATTCATAAATTGGGGGTTTTAAAAAGAAAATTCAGAGCACATATCATATATTAACACCCCCTGAGAGTATGTCTGAATGCTTCTGCAGCAAAATATATAAATAGTCTCATCAAATAGGATAAATGAAAATTTTGAAAAAAAAATTTCACCCCGGTTCAGGTCAGCTTATGCTGCCAATTTAGTCTCAGAAAAATTTCTCAGAGCTTTTTGGATTTGAGAATCTCAGACAAATGATTGTGATATTATATTATAAATTGGTTGGAACTTTATTATTTTAATTATTATTATTACTTACTGCTGTAGAATCTCATCCAAGTGGGACTGAGGGAAAACTCTAAACTCCTAGTCAGTGGAAAGAGTCTTAGGGACATGGAACCTCCTCTTCAGTTTTCCAACAGGGAAATGTAGCACAGAGAATTCAATTGTCTTGATGAGGTTGTAAATGAGTTCTAACCTAGATATCAGGTTTTTTATGTCAGACAAACCTAGATTGGGCCTAGCCCTAACTGAATTTGTCATTTTGGAAAATTTGCACCTCTTCGTATGTCCATGTCAAAGTTTTTCCCTACATTGTGAAAGACTCTTCACTCCTTAGGCTGTTAAGAGCATTAAATATGCAAAAGCAAGCACAGTATATTTATGTATTTGGCAAAGTGAGTTGCACATACTATATGCTCAATAAACAGCCAGTGATTTTATGATTATTAATGACCTAATTAAATTAGATTCAGTAACTGTTGACTCTATCCTTTCATGAAAGGTAATGAACTAGGTCAGTGGAGTGAGCAAGACAGAACTGTCTGCCCTCTCCACTGTCGGAAGCACATGGGACTCTCGTATCTATATCATGAGTACTTAGTGGAGTCCTTGATGCATGCTAGACACTCAGTACCCTTAGCTGTATGAGGGAATTGCATACACAAAGGAAAATCACAGCTACAAAGCTTTACCTTGGGTACAGTGGGGCCAGAGAGGAGGAAGGAATGGTTGTTGGATTATGAAGGTGGGGAATAATGAGTGCACATTTAAACAGAATGAGAAAATAATTCCTGGTTAAAATAAAAAATGAACCAAAAATGTAAAAAAAACTATGTATTCAATCAACAGCAATAAGCTAAATGCTACTCTCTTCAGAATCAAAGGTTAGTGCTTCATGTGAACCCTGGAATTGTGTTCCGTTTCAAAAGAAGCAGTTTCCTACTTTTTGTGAAGTTCATGGGCCTGCCTAGAATGGTCATGATGGGTGTTCCTGCATAAGGAATTACAACTTAATCATAAAGAGCTCCTCAGTATCAGGTAAGGCCCCATGGCGTGGGAAATACTGGCAAGTATGGGGAAGTAGGGAACCTTCTACCCTGGTCACATGGCTGCCCATCCTGCATTTAAAGGACACTCCTTAATGTTTACTGGAGACACTTCACTTGCCTTACCTAGTCCCAACCCTAGTAGTAGTATGAAATCTCTTTCAGGATGAAGCACAAACAAAAGATCATTATTAAGAAGCCATATGTTGTAGAACAGGGATTGGCAAACTTTTCCTGTAAAGGACCAGATAGCAAATATTTTAGGCTTTGTAGGCCATATGGTCTCTCCCCAACTACTCAGTTATGCTGTTCTAGTGGGAAAGCACCCACCGACCAAGTGTAATGAATGGGCATGGACCCGTTCCAATAAAACTTTATTTACAAAGGCAGGTGGCAGGCCAGATTTGGCCCTCAGGACATAGTCTTCCAATCCAGTTACATGGAAACTAGCCAGACCTTAGATAGAGATTCAAATCTACCATTTCTAAATATGTGGATTTGGACATACACTCCTACAAAATATAATCATTATAACTTCCTTATTTGGTGTGACGGTTAGAGAAAACATGTGAGAGTGCCTAATAAACAACAAGCACTCAATAGAGCAGTGTATGGTCCCTTTAATTACAAAGCATAATAATAATAGCTAACATTTACTGAGTGTTTATGATATGTCAGGGATAGTGCAAAGCACCTTATAAAGATTATTTCACTTCATCTTCCAATAACTCTCTGAAGTATGAACTATTATAGCATTCTTTTCTGCTCATGGGGAAACTAAGCCACTAGGTCCAAGAGGTGCGTACACACATATTAAGGGGCCTAGTCGGTACTGCTTCTCGAGTGAGCAGACTCTAGGGCTGTGGTGCTAACCCCTACACAATGGTGCAACTAATCCTGGTCCAGTTGAAATGCTCAGAACCCTCTCAATCTCTTCAGGGCTTTTCATAAATCATCCCTGGTTCTACAACTGCAAATAGATCTCCCAGGACTTCGAAATTCACTTTCAGGTTAACACTCAGATAACATCTTATGTAAATGCAGCCCCTGTTCCAAATTCCTCTCCTCTCCACAATGCCCTCCCCAGAAGATCTCGACAGTCATGGAAAACTGAAATATTATTGAGAGAGATAATGCAAACCCATTTCAAAAATTCCATCTTATAATCACTCTGAAAACTTGCGATTTCAAAGCTACATGGCAGAATAGCACACTGGATTAATTATGCCAGACTGCAGCAATAACCTTGAATTAAAGCTGCAACCTTCTATTTTTAAGAAACACTTGCCTTTCTGGTTGATGAAACCTGTCGTCCCATCAGGTAACAGACGTGACCAGGAAATAGAAAAGCGGTAATGAGTCAATCCAAGCTGTTTGATACATTTCAAATCTTCCTCCCACAGAGTGTGGCTGCCACAAGCTACATCACCAGTCTGGTTCTTGAAAACTGTCTCCTCCCTGATGGGTGAATTGTGTCCCAGACACAAGGGCCTCTTCCATCTGCATCCCAGCCTCCTGAGAAAAGCAGAAAATGAAATGGTTACACTCTTGACATCAAGAGGCATATGTGGAATGTAAATATTTGTCACAAAAAGAACATACCTCATTAACTCAATGTACCCTATTTTAACTTTAAGATATGCCTTTAAAATAACACACATGAGTGGGTTATGTGTTTAGCTGTCCTTGATCCCTGAAGCTCACTAGTGGCAAATGAAAAATTATTGCACAGCACTGCTGCATAGCAAGCTTTCATGGCTCATTATCTGAAGATCTCTCAGCTGGTAAACAGAGGCAGGCCCCAGCTTATGAATGTCTCAGTTGAAAACATCACCTTCCTAGGAATATCCCTACTGGCCATGACTGATGAGTCTTGTCCTCACAGATCATGTAGACTTCAGATCTTATCTCTGGGCTCCTACACTCGAACCCTATTCTCCTGTTGTCTCACAATGGAGCCTGTGTTGGTCAAGGCTACTGTCTGTGGGAAGGTGCTAGTTTCCACCCTTGAATGATAGTAGCATTCATAATGTACTCATTTATACCTCCATTAATTGAACAAATGTTTTGTGTCAAGCACTATGCCTAGTTACAAGAAGTCTCAAAACTATTCTATGTATCATGTCCTTTGGGAACTTTAATAGGCAACTTCAAAACAGCCAATGTAAAGGCCCTTGCCCTTATAAAACCAGGGAAGGGCTAGAGTCAGGAAAGGTGGTTTCCTATACAATGTTTCTAGAAACTTAAAATTGTTCTAAAATATAGCCTTTTGGGTTTTTAAAAAAATAATAAACAGAAAATATACAGCGTGTCTATCATGTTTTGCATATTGAGGAATATGTAAAAATAATCCATATATTTTCTAAACATATACAAATGAAGTTAAAGTATAACAACATCCTAGGAATGATAAATCCAGACTAGTGGTTACCTTTGATGAGAAAGTAGGGAAGTGGAAACAGGCATCGACTGCATCTCTTATTTTTCATCCCTTAAACTAGGGAGAAGGAATATGGGGGCCACTTTATTACATTATGTGCAATCGCTTTTTATAAGCCTAAAATATTTCATCAGGTTTGCTATATAAGAATAGTTTTATAGCTAGAATAAAGTAAACAAAAGCAATTACAAGAAGATCTTTCAGATACTCCTGAGCTTCTACATGCTCCTACTTTGTGCACAGTTCTAATGAGATCAGATATAGTCTCCAGCCCAACAGAAGGACAGCATGGGCAATAAGACATTATGGGAGGAGACAAGAGAAGCTGCTACAAGGAGAAGCTCCAACAAAAGCAAAAATGACCTTCAATATCAAGGCAGGACACAAAATAGGTGTACAAAGAAGTCATGAATATTAAAAGGTATTGTATTCTGGAGTCATGCAATTATAGAGGCAAATAGTTTTAAACATTCCAATGAAGATCAACTTGTGTCAACCACGTTTAAAGGGATAAATGTAAAAGAATTCTGGTATTCCATTTTAGAGTGAAAGGTATAAACATGAAAAATACAATGTTTCAAACAGTGCACCTACTTTTCGTGTTTTTTTCCTCTTAAATTATTTTATTGGTACATTTTAGGTATACAATGCATTTACATGTATCATAGGGAACTTGTATCTTTACATGATATATCTTGGTTCTTATTTTTTTCCCATTCTCCTGCCCTCCCTTCAACTCCTTCACCTTCCCTATTTACAAAGACTTTGTTTCCATTTTTTCTTTTTCTCATACTTTTTTCCTTTCCCTTGTTTCCTTTTCCCTACTCCAGTGCACCTAGTTTTGAATAATTGTTTTAATAAAAGAAGAAACTTAATCTCAAAGAATTCAAGTCGTAGTAGGCTGATAAATGTTTAACTGCTGAGTATGTGTAAAAGAAAGTACATATGTGTGTTTGAGGTCAATTTTACTGATATAGAATGTGTAAGACATAATTTACAAATAATAAAATAGAACAGTGGTCTTTAATATAAATTCCAAATAGGCATTGGTTTTCAGAATATGATTTTTAAGTTTTTCCCAAACTCAAATATTAATAAACAACCTGTGATTGCAACCAGATAAACATATGTAGTTCTCATCTTACAACTGGTTGGTATTTTTGCTTAATTTACCAAGTAAAATAAAAGGGAAATAAGAAGTTGTATCACAATGGTGCTGTTCACCAGTGACATAAGCTACTTCCTTATTAACTCATTTAACAGTTTTCAGCACTGGACTATTTCATTTTTTGTGCTATTCGCAATGTAACAGACACAGCTATGAAATGCTTTTTAAGCTAAGTCTACATTATTAACATAATCTCTATCACTTATTTTTAGCTCTGAACCACAAACAAAATGATAAAATCAACACTGCCTTGTAGCACTTGCCAATATGGTCAACTGTAAATACTCCTTCTGCGGTCAATTTCAAGCAAGCAATGTACAGTCATTGAAGGCCGAGTTGGGAAAGATGAGTGGTAGCAAACCATTTACATACTTCACATTTCTCCAGACACAAGAAAGGTAAATACCCTCCAGGATATATATAAGAGTAAAACATAGTCAAACAAGTTTGAGTATTTATTAACTTAGTTTTTAACACAAATTATTTACTTGTAAGTTTATGCAATTTAATGTTCAGTAATGGCTATGTTTAAGAGTCAGTTCACAAAATTGTCACAAAATTAACAATAGGCTTTCATGAGCCAGCACAACCTGGTTTGACATCATCAGTGGTAAGTAACTTGCCTAAAATCACAGTTATTTACAGTGCTACATGTTGTGTCCAGATCTTAGATATCCAAGTTCTTCTTGATGAGCGTGCTGTTAGCAATAATGGCACAGGTTGATAAAAAAATCAGTGGATATCCATGATATTCAATGTATGAAAGATAAGAGATGCAAAATACAGTTGATATATTTTGGAAAGCAGTGAATCTGGTGCAACTAAAACAAGTTTGACAACTCTAAAAAGTAAATGTCACTTAGCAGAAAAATGCACTTTATGGAATAGCTCATTCTCCCTGTACATCAGCTAGACAAACTATATCTAAATAACTACATTTCTATGAGAACTAATCTTTGAATAGAAAATTAACAACTATAATTAAAAATTTGATAACATATTGCATACAATACTCACTAGTACTTTAGCATAAATCTTGCTGAATGTTAATAACTCATTTGTTTATTAAGAATTTTCTAATTGCAATTATGCTTACATTCTAAAAGTATGATTGTTGCTTATGAGAAACAACATTATCATTACCAGATGGAATGCATACTCTGAGTCATACTCAAAACAACTATAATTCTTGGATAAAATAAAATATATTTATGAATGTATCATTAATCTGGCAGAAAGTTAGGTGACCCAGGAAAATAAGTGAAAAGCATAATATAGAGGAATGAGTGAGTACGGAAGTAGGATTCTGTCCTAAGAATGCAATATAGGAACTCAAATATATGTAGGTATTAATGAGATGTCAACACTACTACAAAGGCCAGGAGAAGAAAAACAGAACTGTGCTGTTGAAATAGTCTTAGATTATATATGAAGTGAAATAATGTAGGTGATTGTGACAGGAAATATATATATATATATATATAATCATATCATGTAGTTATATTAATTAATGTTAATATGTAGCTATATTTATATCAATGTTGGTAGTTATATCATACAGTTATAGTAATAATATCACTGTAGATCACAGTGCTAGAATACCACCAACTATGAAGAAAGTCATTTTATAAAATGACATTTAAAGGATCAGTCTATCAAGAGGACATAACAATTCTAGATGTTTATTAAACTAATAACATTCAAATTATATAAGGCAAAAATTGATATAACTGAAAGAAATGAACAAATTTGTAAGTACATTTAGATAAGTGAAAAATCTACACTACAAAAATGGACAAAATATTTGAATGGTTCTTCACAGAAAACTAAACACATGTTTAGTAAACATTTTTAAAATGTAAATTAAAAGTCTGCAGAATGCAAATGAAAACCACAATGAGATACAATTCTATACCCACACAGTTGGCATAAATTTAAAATTTGGGCGATACCAAGAGTTGGAGAGACTGTCGCTCAGCAGGAATACATGTTCAGTGCTGGTAGAAAAGCAATATGGAAACATCTAGCAAAAACAGAGTAGTACATAGTGCTCCAAAACCTGGTCATTCACATATCACCACAGGCTCTGTTTCTACAATGCTGAACCAGGAGGCGTAGATAGCCATGACTATCATAACTAAAAACAAAAGGATAAAGAAGAAAAGTGTTGTAAATAATCCAAATTTCCTTTGTCCAGAAAATAAATAAATAACATTCATAGATCAGAAGACTACACATGAGTAAGAATGAATGGACTACATTTTTTTCAATCCATCTAAATCCCCCAAATATAATATTCAGAGGGAAAAGCAAGCTGTAAACTTCATCTATTATTTATTTCCACCTTTAGAATGTCCCAAACATGTAAAAGTAAATAAATCATTTAGCTATACGTTCTCATGTGTGGTAAACCATAAGGAAAAGCAAGTGATTGATAAATGTAAAATTCAGTTGAGTGGATACCTTTCGGCAGACGGAAACAATATTGGAAGGGGTTCTGGCATTATGCCGAGTATGTGGATATCATTTTTATACTATACACATGAATTATAAATATTTTATTTTCTATTGCATGTCTAAGAAACCAAAATTTATAACACACTTCATAGTTCATGGTAAAGGCCATTTATTGAGCACTAACTGTTCCCACATAATAATACTTAGAAGATGTATGATTGTTGCTGCAAATAAGTTTGAAAGAAAACTAAAGCACAAAAAGATTGAGCAACTTTCCCACATAGCTGAAAACACTGAGTGTCAACATATAATATGCCAGTTCTACTTATATCAACAACAGATTAAATTCCTTGAAGTCTGTTGGTTACATCTGAGACGATCTTGAAAATTTAAAACCTAGCTTTGTAAATTAGCATTTCATTCAACATTTGTACATTTCACAAGTAATTATTATACATCTGCTTTCTCTTGAGGATTTCAAGTCTGGTTAATAGAAGACTGCACTAAGATAAGAGTTTTATTAAGATCATGCAAAAATGTGATGGGAAAATCAATAAGCAAACATTCTAGAGTTAACATTGTCATTGGGAGTAGGTAGGCTTGGCCGATAGAAAATACACCAGGGCAGGTATTGAAAGATGAGAAAGACTTTTCACAATGGAAGAAAGAAAATTTATAATGGAAGAAAGAGAAAAAGGAAATTTACAATTGAGATGCAATATTAAGGTGACTACAGAAAGAAGCCTCTACAAGATCCAATACTGGTTAACAACATCACAGTATTTTTGGTCAGAAATGATAATATCTGCTACTTTACTTTTTTGATAATTTAAAAGAAAATAAAATTATGCCTAAAATTTTCATCCTATTAGGGTAAAAAGGAATTCTTTAAAAAGTAAAATATTGATATATAAGCAAATATCAATGACTTCAAGTGTACCAAGTATTCTGGAAGTGGGACAGGTTCAGGAAGCAGACACAGATGAGTTCATGACTTTTCTTTACCCTTTATAATTCATCTGAGTTCTCTTATGTAAAGTAGGAGCAGAGTTTCTAGTAAAAATCAAATGGACCAAACTAAAGCCACACATGGCATGTATGTTCTATAAGTCCTGGCTTTTTCCTTTTATTATAGCTCAATGCAATGAACACTAAACACTTTACACAAAACATGCTTATATTTACACAAACCAGTCCCTGGTATTTTTCTTCTCCCTATAACCTATTCCTGATAATGGAATACATGTACAGAAACCACTCTAATAACTATTTGCACACTTGCTTGTGATGAAAAATTAATGTCATGAGTTGTATGACTGGTTCTGTTGGATCCTTTGCTTCCGCATTTATGAGATACCATTGCAGATGACATAATATCACTTTAATTATTGCTATGATAATGTCTTTTGAAAGATCACATACTAATACGGACCTCAGCATATTCTCAAGGAAATCATGTTGAGTAAAAAATAAATGGGGGAGGGCACTGTAACTATCCACCAGAAATATACTCTTTCTGAATATCTACTGTACAAATAACTCATAGTCCTAGAGATTTTTTTTTAATATATTTGGTCACCTTTACTTTGAGGTCCACCAAGGCAGGGTCCAAGTCTTATTGACTTGTCTGTGTCTCCCGGTGGTAGCAAGAATGGAGTTTGGAAACAATACACATTGAGTAAAATGCTTTTTGTGTGCCATGCTTCCTATAAAATAGAAATGTTGATGATTACCCTTTAATTGCTTCAATATGTGCAGAAATTATCTTTAGACTTGTAAGCTACTACAAATTTATTTATGTGAAAGCTAAAATACTGTTAAAAATTCAGGTAATTACCAGTACAAATTATAATGTGAGTAGTACTTCATTGTATGATATATTTGAGACATTTATAGCTAAATGGATGTACCTCAAGACTATACTCTTACATGAAATAAATTGGACACAGGTGTATATGTCACACTGTCTCTGTGGTATGAGAAACTAAAAAGGTAAATAAGGACCAAAATGTATAATAAATAATGTGAAACAGGAAGAAATTCTTCAAAAGGAAAGGGAAATTGGGAAAGGGCGGGAAAAGAAGGAAGGGAAAATGTCACGCGCACCTCGCCAGCAAGGAGCACGCAACACTCAGGATTCTTCTGAAGCACGCTTTATTGGAGTTTCTTCTACATTCTTCAAGATGGCGGAAAGACCCCGAGCCGGATGCGAGCCTGCCTTTTATAGCCTCTCGGGTGACGTGGCCCATTTCTATTGGTCAATGCCGGCCTGCGTCATTCTGACGAGCCAAGCGCCTCTTCTGCGCAGGCGTGAACCGCCGTCACTGGCGGACTCACCTCCGGAATTCATGCAGAGCATGAAGAACCCGGAAATAACGGCGCGTGACAGGAAAAGAAAAAATGAGTAAAGGAAAAAAATGGAAACCAAGTTTTTGTAAATAAGGAAGGGGTTGAAGGGAAGGGAGGGGATTGGGAGAAAAAGAGGAATCAAGATATACCAGGTATGGGTTCAAAGTCCCTTTAATGAATGTGACTGTCATGTATATTTAAATTGAACCAATAAAATTAATTTTTTAAATTTAAAAATTATAATGTATCGTACTTTCAAAAGAAAATATTTGCTTATTTTTATAAGTAACATTTATTAAGTGTATTGGGCATAACATACTATGTGAAACTTTGAGGCTGGGGTGAGCAAGGATTCCTTGATCTAGAAGCAAGTACTATATGACCCAAACTCATCCAAAAAGGAGCCCAATGTCAGAAGATACCGACATAGATTCACATGTCCTTATCACGTTCTGAGAGGAGGGAGAGTTCCAGAAAGAGTGTCTCCAGGGGGGTAAAAAAAAAATCACTGATAAGGTATGTTGTGTTTGAAAATACTAAGAAGGAATATGCATATCTGGCAAAGTGTTGGAGTGAAAGGATCACAAGAAAGGAAGCCCATAAAACAGCGAACTGAATGACAGACTCTCAGGCAAAGCAAAAACAAACAAAGAAAAACAAAACAAGAAATGTAATCATAGGATGTTTGTGGCTCAGTTGTACATAATATGTATATTAAAAATTATATAAAACTAATGATTTAAACAAAATCTATTCAATACCAAATTAGAAAAACAGAGAAGAGCAAATTGGCTTTGTATTATGCAATAAGCAAATAAAAAACTCATCTTACATAATAAGAAGCTAACATGTTTATTTTTAAAGTACAAGGTCTAATAATAAGTAAATCCATATCATTTGAAAATATGGACATAAATACTAGAAAAAATAATGAAAAGACTCAAAAATATTGCCTTTGGGGAGAGAGGAGTGACATAAAAGACCCTTCTTTATTGTTGGGTAATATAACCCTCACAATCCGTTTGCAGTTTTTAAACTATGCACATCATAGAAAGATAAAACTAAAATTTAAACTGAGAAAACAATGATAACCACAAGAAATTATAGATGTAGATCCAAACTGATGACACTAATTTAATTTGCAATTCAGCAGTGTGGCCCCCGTGGAAGGTGTGGGGAACTGGACAACTGTGCTGTGGCTATTTAGTAACAGGGCCAATAATGAGTTCAGCCAAGCACAGAGCTATGCACACAAACAGGAAGACCACCAGGTAGAAGGCTGTTACAGCACCTCCACTAGAGAGCTTTGCACTGGATAGAAAAAAGAGTAAAAAAAAAAAGTTAAAATGAAGGGGAGGGGAATGAAAGAGAAGAAAAAAGTGAAAGGAAACTATAGTATTTTATATTAAAAATGCAGCAGAAAAGTTGAAGCAATGATAATCATAAAAACTATCACTTCATTAAGTATTTCAGTTTGATCAAATGTAAAAAGGAAAATAATTGTTATAAATGCTCATAAAATAAATTTAATAATATTCATATTATTTTTAAATGAATGCAAAGAACATTGAAGGAGACAAATAGTAGTATTTTCATAGTAATAAAAGTTACAGTCCATGAAAAGTATATAGTAAACATGAACTTTTACATATCTAGCAACAGAGTTCTGTAATACATGAGGAAAAAGTTCCATAAATGGAGGGATGTCTTGCAAATTCCACTAACACAATGAGAGGCTTTCTCAGAAATTGACAAGAGAATTTAATTAATATCGTCGGTGAACTTATTCGCTCTGACACACATATGTCTATAGATGTCTCCATATACAAAAGTATATGTACTTGTGTGTGTGTATATTTACATACATGAAAAAGAGACAAACAGAAATTGCTATGCAACAAAAACTTATTTTCCAACACCCTTGTGGTAGTCACAAATATTATTAGAGTTCACGCAGGATGTATTTTGTGACAACTAAACCCAAAAGAATAAAGACAACAAAGGAAGGAGGGAGGAAAAGAAGGAAGGGCAATAAAAATAAAAAATAATCTTCACACCACCTTCTCCAATCTACTTGTTTTTTAAAAATTCTAATGAGATCTTATATCAAATGAGAAATGAAAGCAGATTGTTTTTAAGGAAAATGTCTTATACAGTCTTAAGGAAAAGCAAATCCTTGAAAACAAAGATCTTCGATGCAGCTAAAGGCTTTAAAATGAACTTTTCCTAAATTGGAGATTTTGTTGCGCAGACTTTTGGAAATTTCTACTGTGGAAGATTAAGTTTGGCTGTGTGTTTATTGTTTCTGTTAGATCACTGCTTTCACACATTCGGTACAACTCCACAGTCAACTTGACATTTCGAGAAGCTTCACAGCTAGGAACAGTCCTGACAGATGAAACTCTTCAACATTTCTCTGCTAAGGAGTAAGTTCCCCAGTCTTCCCAGGACAAGTATTTCTAGCACTTGCACAGTAAATTACATTGGCAGACTGAAAGATTCAAGCTCAGTCATTGTTGCTTTTGGCTCACTGTGGAAGTTAACAGATGGAAGGAGCTGGAATTCAGTTTTGTCACTGAATTTATTTCTTCAGGGTACAAGTGATGACGATTTGTGACATAAGATGATTCTACGTAGTTACATCATGAGATATAACATCCTAAACTCTTCCGAGATATTTTTAAAGCAATAATTCGATGCATAAAATATTCATTTAAGATCTG
Organism: Fukomys damarensis; assembly: GCF_012274545.1. Classification (NCBI taxonomy): domain Eukaryota; kingdom Metazoa; phylum Chordata; class Mammalia; order Rodentia; family Bathyergidae; genus Fukomys; species Fukomys damarensis. The sequence continues at coordinate 16,145,172 of NW_022900947.1, read as the reverse complement.
TCACTCCTGTTATATATACCCAGTACACACACACACACACACACACACACACACACCACAGCACTTTTCTTCCCTCTGTAGACAGAGGTGTAGCCAGAGTTGGTTTTTTTGTTTTGTTTTGTTTTTTGGTACAGGGGATTGAACTCGGGTTCTTGCGCTTGCAAGGCAGGCCACCGAACCGCTGAGCTAAATCCCCAGCAACCAGAGTTTATTGACAACTTTCTCTCTTAAAAAAAACTATCATTAGAGTTAATCAAATCTTAATAGATATTTACTGAGTTCTGGGTTATCGAAATAACTTGTAGCCTAGCAAATCCAAAGAAGTACAGGCCAGATGGCTTAAGGATTTTATTTATTCTGTCTTTTCCTTTTTCTTTCTTTCCTTCACTATTTGGTATTCTTCAATTTAACAGTACCTACATGGGACTCTGAAATGAGATTTTAAAATTTTTATTGCGATAAATAAAAACACTAGGGAGAATGATATTAGGAACATTAAATACTCAGTCTGGAGACACGGAAATTAACTAATATGACACATACAAAACTAGTGTGAAATGGAGTGTCAACTACAACACCAGTATAAAGACAGGGGACAGCACCCAGTAGAAAACACCCCAAAACACAAACTGGAACTCCTGACTTTCTTATTCACGTCAAAGATAGAAATGCGTCAAGAGTGGGAAGAGGATTTATGAAGATTTTCAGGAGATATCTCCCTCAAAGAGAACTGTCTATGTCCTTTGAGTCTCATGACTCAAAGAGGTTGGGAGAGTAATCACCCACCTTTCACTCAGTCAAAAAGATACTCGTTATATACCAAAATAGTGTTTCTCTCCAATCCCTATGGTGAAGTCCTAACCCACCATCCCAATGCCTTAGAATACAGCCACTTGGAGGTAGCACTTTTAAGGAAGTAATTAGTTCAGATGAAGCTGTGAGAATGGAGCTCTACTGAATCAGGCAGATGTCGTTATAAAAGGAGAGACACCATGGGAGGAATGCACAAGCGAAAGGCCATGTGGGGGCAGCGACCGAGGGACCATCTGTAAGCCCCAGAGAGAATTCTCAGGAGAAAGCAAACCTGCCAACACCCTGATCTTGTACTCCTCCAGAATGGTGAGAAAGTAAACGGCTATTGCTAAAGGCCCCCAGTCTGCAGACTAGTGGTGGCAGCCCTTGTAGACTACTCCAGGTTTCAAATGAACCACTGAGAGGCCATGGTATATTTTCCCTTTAGTTAAAGGGATAGAAGTAACTGGAGTTTTGACTTCTAATTAGTGAGTCTGGATCCAAGAGAAGAAAAAAAGAGGAAAGAAAGAAAGCAAAAAAAAAGAGAAAGAAGCAAAGGAAAAGCACAGCTGTGTTAGGATTACATTATAGGCTCAGAAAGTGAATAAGAAATTGTTGCTTATGTTTCTTTTCTTGATTTTATTTCCAGTACCAGAGATTGAAGTCAGGACTTTACACTTGTGAGGCAGGTGTGGTGCCACTGAACTAAATCCCCAGCCCAGTGTTTGTTTCTGATGGATGAGCGGGTTCAGGTGGAAAAGCAAGCAAAGCGATGCCTAAACGTGGAAAAATGTTTTCTATTAGTTTTCTTGGACTTATGTCACAAATTTCTACAAACTTGGTGACTTCAAAGATCATAAATGTATTTATTTTCTCACAGTTCTAGACCCCAGAAGTTCAAAATCAAGGTGTTGGCAGAATTGGTTCCTTCCAGAATCAAAAGTGAGAATTTATTCTATACCTCTTTCCTAATTTCTACAGGCAGCCTGAAATTCTTAGTACTTCTTGAATTATAGGGGCATCACTTCAGTCTCTACCTGTCTTCATGCCATCATGATTTAGTCTAAAATGTCCCCTAAAAGTTTCACATTAGGAGGTGGGGCCTGGTTACAAAGGGTGAGTCACTGAGGTGTGATTTAGATGTACATTCTCATCCTTGGCTCCTCCCTTCTCTCTGCTTCCTGCCCACCATGTAGTGAACTTCTTTCCTCTGCCATGCCCTTCTCCATGCTGTTTCGATCATGGAGCCAGTTGGCTGTAGACTGACTGGGAGCCAAAATAAACCTCTCCTCTTCTAAGTCCTGGTTGTTAGGTACTTTGTCCTAGCAACAGGAAAGTGACTAAGGCAACCCCTTTGTGCATCTCTGTATCTTCTCTTTCTTTGTCCTTTATAAGGGCACTCATACTGGATTTGAGATACCGAAATCCAGAAGGTTTTCATCTCAAGATCATTATCCTAATAATACCTGCAGTAACCCTATCTCCAAATGAAGCCACATTCACAGGTTCTGAGATATACCTTTGGGAGCCACTGTTCAGCACACAGACGGATGCTGAGGTACAGGGCTGGATTCACAGAGGACAGAGGAAGTGGCAAGCTGGAGGCCACAGCATCACCTGCATCTCAGATACAGGGTACTACCAGCCATGGGCCACCAAAAATGCCCATAAGAAAAAGAATCATCTGTAACTGTCAAAACCTGAGAGTGTGAAGCTACATTAGAAGCTTTCTTTTTTGTTTTCTTGTCTTCAACTAGGTTAGAAATCATAGCCAACAAGCCAAAGTAAGAGGAGCAGGGAAAGAAGGAGCTAACTTTGCCCCCTCTTCCTAGAGCTAGGGAAAATTTAACTGTAAGTCTAATCTGGAGTTTTAACTATTATATAATTTGATGACTCTCAGGCCAAACGCAGTAGTTTTGCAAACTTAAACTGGCCATATGCATCAGTTAGGGTCCCAGCATGAAACAACTGGCACTCTCACTGGGTATTTTGAGGAGAGTTTAATAAAAACAGGATATTCACAGTGGCATGAGCAGAGTTTAGGAAAAGCAACAAGGGACAGTGCAGTACCTTGGGGTTTGCAACAGTAGGAATCATTACTGCCCAAAAGGGGGTCAGGGCCAGATCTGGTTTCCAAAGCCTACAGAAAGGAGCAGTTTGCCAAGGATCGCCTAGCAAGAGAGTAGACCTTTCACAGAGGGGCACTGCCAATCCACCGCAATCCAGCAGGGAGGAAAACAGAGGAAGGCATACGCGGCTTCTCTCTCCTCCCACTCTACCTTCCTATCTGTTGTTAGCGCTTCCAATTGCTGGAGTCCAACAGAACTGGAACAAAGGAACTCACCAACACATCCACCAATTGCCCTCCTAAGATCCAGAGCAGGCACAGGAGAGTGGATCCAGATAGGCAAAGAGAACACAGCAAGACTTAAATCAACCAGAGAAACAGAGCCTGCTTTTGTTTTGTATTAAACAAAGGAAGAGCTAGTCCCAATCTGCAAGTATGAAGGGCCACTGGGAAATAAAAACAAAGTCACTTTTATGAGTGTGTCTTGAGAGTTCTACTTGTCAGCTCTACCAATATAATGCACAGTAGAATGTGATTATAATTTATGGAATTGATAATTCAAAGGAAGAATAAATTCTTCTAGGAATAAGTATGGAGAGGAATTATTTCAATCCTAGTTCAGGGATTTGACCTTCTGCCCTCTAATGCTACACTTGTGGCTGTGTTTGTTTTCTGATGATCATATCGTCTTTAGCTACAAAGACTTCTGAGACTCCTTCACTTACATTAGTCCTGTTTAATACATGCAGCTCTTTGTCTTAACTGCTTCTGCCTCTGCTATTCTTCTGTAATTACTCTTTTATCTTTCCATTAAATCTCTTTGCTTTCAGCCATTTATGCACTGAATCACACTATCTAGTGAATGATACTTTTCTCTGTCTTTGCAAGGAAACCTGTACTCTTCTTTCCATCCATCAGAGCAGAGCATTCTTCTGTGCTGACTTAAACTTCTGATTGCCTCTGTGCTAATCTGAGCACTATTTGGAAGGCTGGAATGTATGATGGGGGAAAAAACACCATGATAATAGTTGTAGATATCAAGATATCATTTATTGAGCTCTTATAACAGGCAGACACTTTGCTAAGCACTTTGTATTTTTTTATAACTACTAATGTGCCCCCCTCTCAAGAAAATATAAAGAATCTGAGGTTTTCTTGAGTTCAAGGATTTGAAGGTCATAGAGCTAGCAACTGGTGAAACTAATATTGCAAGTCAAGTGTGACTGAACAAAGCCTATGTTCTTAACTCTCCCTCCGTAATCTTTCAGTAATATTTTCTACATACAATTCCCTCTATGGTGTACAATCTCTATGACTTGAGGAAATTCACTCAAACTCCTTGTACCTCAGTTTCCTTGTGCATAAAATCATAAAGATAATAACACTTGGTCTTCCGTTGGGCAGAGTGAAAGTATTGGATGCACTGTTGAAGTCAGTGATTTAAAACAGACGACTGGGAGGCAACAAATAATTGTCCTTGGTGTTAATGAATGTTTTTGTCCCTCTAGTCTAACTATCCTTTCTTGTGGGCCACTTCCCTCGGAGCAGATCTCAGAGTAACTGGTCCCTTGAGGAACACACTTCTGTCTAGCTGGCCTCCTCCAGGACTGCATTACTGGTCTCTTTCTAGACAGGTGGACAGGGCAGAGCCCACCCACACCCACAGGTGTGCCCACTGTGCACACTCACAAGTCTCTGGGCTGCTCCGAGGCTGTTCATCATGCTGGCCCGCAGCACCTTGAGAAGGGCATTCATTCTGTTTCAGAACTTGAGGTAAGAGGAAATGGATCTTGTACAAAACACTGTGAAAGCTGTCCCCAAGGATAAGAAGTATTCTTTTCACTTGCCTTTTTTTTTTCCTGTTTCTCTCTCTCTCAAAAAAAAAAGATAAAATATTTTTTTTTTATTGCATAACGGTGGGACAAGAGATCAAACACCAATGTTTAAAATGCAAAAGGTGCCCTATATTCAATCCTCTTCTGCCCAGAATCACCTTGGCAATATTTAATTAAAACCCTTAACTCTTTCCTTCCTCAGTTTTATAAAAAATGACAGAGTGCTATTGATCTGTAACTTCTTGCTGACATTACCTGAAACATAAAATACTCTGAGAAACCTCAACTCCTATGAATTTTCCCGGCCTAAATCCAAAAGCAAATCAACTCAGAAATGTTCTAATCACTAACTGCATTTTCACTATTTTCCTATCAGTCATGAATCACAGGTTTTCATTTATACAACACAATTAAATCCAAAAATTGACTCCCTGAATCTATTGTATGAATTGGACAAGGTAGATTAATTCTCTCACACTGTTAAACATGAACATCTTGTTTTAAGTAACTCCATTTTGATGTATGTTTTCTGGATATCTATGTAAATTTGACATTCTTTTAAAAATGGGCTACTACCATGATTTTTCTGACTAGGAAAAATCATAAACCTCAGAAGTTGCTGAATTTTTTTTTTTAATCATTTCAACAAATACTGGTGGAGAGCTACAGAGCTCCAGACACTGCAACAGAACTCTGGAGTTTAAATTCTAGTTTCTATTTCCCAAGAGATGTGAGACAGGCTGGAGGAGGTACACTTGAAGAACTAGGCACAAAAAATGAAGGATCATATCCAGATATTTCTACTCTCAGGAATTCTGAACCCCCTAACTAACAAGGCCAGAATTCCAACCTGCCTAAATAGGAATGTAGACTTTTAACTCCCACACATAAATTCATCCCAGACAACTTAACTTCGAGTCTGTCTCTCTTTCTCTGTAAAAAAATAATAATAAAAATAAAATATTTTTATGGAAATGACTATATTCACCTCGCAAGGTTTCTGTAAGAAGTCAGGTAAAATGTCTAGCACAGTGACTGGAAAATATTAATTTTTTAAAGGCAGCTATTATTGTTACTGTTATTTTTCCTATTATCACATTGGCAAGCTTTGTCTACATGTGATTTTTTTATATTTTCAAATATCTCATTAGAACTGCAGTGTATTTAGATCTGTGACATGCATCCAAACACATTTAATGACAGGCTAGCTCATAAGGCAATTCTGGTGTGGTTTTTGTCTTACAGAAAAGTGCTGTTCAGAATCAATGAATCATAGAAATTAAAAGCCAAAACTTGAGGTATTACTGAGTCATAGTCCATTGCCTAAGGAGCAGAGAACCATCCATCCCTGATACATAGGTCTGCAGTTAGCACTGTTGGGTTTCAGTAAGTCTGTATGTGCTGTAAGTCTTGCTGTTTGTGAAATGGTTAATTAGAAGACATAGGGGGATCTGAAATGCCACAGCAAGTTCTTCCTGGCCCACTGTCACGTTTCATGAATTCTTTTGCTGAACCCATTTGGATTAAGCAGTGACCCAATCCAAACAAATTGCTTCTGTGCCTCTTATCTTCTATCACCTATTTATGTTCCAATACATCTGCATTGTGTGGCTCAGTAAGATCCATTAAGTCCTTCAGCAGTGTTTACGGCTAATTTTTTATTATTTCTTTGAGGCTGTGCTATCTCACAATAAAGTGATAAAAAACTACTATGCAGAGAGTAAAACACTTTTTTAAAAAAAGAACGCGTATGATACACAATTTCAACCTGGGAATTCTCAGAACAACCCTGTAGATGAGAGATAATCATTTCTTATGGGTTTTAGGTAAAGATATCATTTACCTTTATTTGCAGACACAAAACTCTAAGAAAACACTTTTTGCCATCAGTGCCTCTGGCTTTAAAAATATTTATGAGATTGAAGTCATTATCCACAGACAGACATTTCATTTCAATGTCATAGGTCAGACACGTTGGCTAACACCCCAGATAATATTGATGTACCTTCAAAATTTAAAGTAATGTTTATATCATTTATTTATTCATTCATATATAGAGCACCCATCCTGAAGTATCTGGGACACTGAACAAGGTTTACATAAATCTGACTGTTTTTTCCTCTGGGCCATTTGGCTCAGTCTGGTAGACCATAAATATTCAATAATACTGTATAATGACAAAGCATTTTTTATGCAAACATCGCTAAGCACATTATTCACCAATATTACAATCTCCTTTTTAACCTACTGGTAAAGTCACAGAAACTAATTGACTTTCTTCAAGGTCCCACTACAAAGTGTTTATTTTGCCATCTAGAATCCAGGTATCCTGATCTCAGGTACAACTAAAGAGAGAAACAAATAAATGCACACATTTTTAAGGTGCTTACTCTGATGACCTACACTAAATATTTCTAAATTGAATCTATTAGACAAAACGTCTTCCTTAAAGATGTTAAATGTTGTGATGCATCCAATTGAATTTTATAACTTTTCTTCTAATTTGCCCAAAGCCAGTTGCCATTTTCAGAGCCCCAAGAATGACCTATTTTAATTGAATTCTGTTAGGAACACTTAAACTTTCACATGCTAATCAAATCAGGTTTCTAAATAGAAATTAAAGTTGGAGTAGAAAAATAAAACTTTTCATGGGAAGGTCTAGTTGAAGTATGAGCACAGCAGTGACATGATTTTCAAGCAAAGTGAAAAGCTAGGCAATTACTGCAAGAATCAGGAAAGGCACATATGCTTCATGCTACCCAAGCAAAAGCAAATATTTTAATTATTTATTGTATCTCTTCTTTCTACTTTTAAAGAATGCAAATGAAATATAGAAAATTAATATAATACAAAAATTGGAGGATCATTTTTAACCATCCACAGTCCTTTCCATGGCAGCCATGACAACATACTGTAAACCTCAAATCTCAGGGTTGTCTAAGGTCTAAGCCAAGAGCCCTGAAATGCACCACAGTGCTTCTCCTGAGGCCACCGTTCTATGTGATGACCCTAGCCATACTGACGAGGGCAAGTCTAAAAAGGCAGGCCTAATCCTAGAAAAAGTGAGACTCTTCTGACAGGTGACCAGATCAAGGACATCCCTAAGCTCTTGCAGAACTTTTCTCTTAACAGTGCAGCAACCTAAAACAGTTTATTCACACTTCCTTCCTTCCTTTCTTCTCTCCTTTACTTGTAACCCACGCATTTCAGCCTCTCCTTTTCTTCTCATTTTCTCTTATGAGCAGTTCTTCCTAATAAACTTTGTGTTTGTTCAATATCTTCCTGGTGTCTGCTTCTCAGAGGAAAAAGACTTGCACACTACTTAATAATAATGAATATGATGACAATATAATGATGATTTTGGTGATTCTTATTGCAATGGTGGTCATCAGTGGTAATAAAATTATGATGATGAGTATTAACTGATTGTTTTTAAAATTCCAAGCCCTATACTAAAGCATTTTCTCAATTATTTTATGCTTCTTTTCTAGTAAGCTCCAAAAGATACGTGTACTTACCTGAGAGAAGTCTTAAAGAAGTTAAATAGCAAAACAAGACAATGTTGTTTATAAGGATAAGAAAGCAAATTTGCTTTTCTGTTTTTCCTGTGCCTAGGATATAGAAGCACTGGTACCAGTAGCAGATACATTATCTTTGTACTAATGGCTTACAATGTAATCTTCAACCCTCTTCCTAGATAGTTTTACATAATTATAGTTAACTCAAAATAATACATGTAGTACATTAAGCTTTTTTATATGAAGTTGCACTTTTACTTGAACATTTCCCTAAAATTTTCAGTTATCTACTTTTTTTTCTATAGACCTAACTTAATCATTCAAAAACTATTCAATAACATATTTTAATTCAGCATTTTCCACATTTAAATCACATACATCAAGACCCAATACATAACATCAGTGTAACTGGGATAAAATTTTCTAGGCCATTTAAACAAACAAAGGTCTAGCAAATGAACCAAGGCCAAGAAACTTAAACAAATGAGACCACTAAAACATCCAAAATTACAATACCCAGTCTCCAATTTTAGAATTTATTGACACGATTAAATAGACCACTTAGTAACAAGTCAATGAACTTTTTCTAAATGAAACAACTGGTACAATGAAAAGCACTTTAAAAGATTTACACCCATAAGCATCTTTCTAAGAAAGAACTTTGGCATAGAACTTGTAGCAACTTACTAATTCAAGAACAGAACTTTCTGATGTTATCAATGCTATTTAGAATAACTTGAGATTCCTTCAACTCAGAAATGAATTGACTTTCCTCAAAGATTTCCCCCAGAAATCATTGGGCCAGTCTTCAGTCTTGGCCAATTCTACCAGTGTCTCAAAACAATTCCCCAAACGTAGAATTTTCACCAGTTTTTTGCATCTGACACTGATTTTGATTTGTGCTATATGCCAATGGGCTAGACAACGGAGTGTTCCAATAGCAACCCTTAAGAGAATTTTAGGTAAATATGCCAATAAGAAGACTGTACTTGCTTTAAATGATGTCTTTAGGACATATTCCCAAGACATCATCGCCCACACAAGTTTCCTTCCAAAAAGTTGCCTTGCCCCTACACACACAAAAAAAGAAAGCTACATCTTGTCCCCACCATGAAACTTCCACGGTTACTACAATTTGAGTGGGGATAAGCAATAATTGTATTGCAAGCTATTAACAGCTTCCCCAATTTTATAGATATCAAAGAGACCCACTTTCTTTTTCTAATCCATTATAAAATTTAGCTCTGACATAAAGAAGCAAGAAACAGAATCTATAAGTGTTTTAGCTTCTCAAAATACAGCACCTCTGCTATTCCTTTCCTGAACATTATCACTTTGAATGTTAGCTCATCCCCTGAACTGCATCATTAACAGTGGCTATGAGCTCAATTGTTTTTGTTGTTGCTGCTGCTGCTGCTTGTTTGTGGGCGTATCTCACCAACATAATCTGGCCCTGTCATTAATGAGTAGGATGACACTGATCACATCAACCCATCACTCTAGCCTCTATAAAATAAAGAATGCACATTAGTATTTTCAAGATCCATGTTCCTTGGCGATAAATCAGAAATTGCCATGAGAGGAAGGAGAAATGAAGAAGGGAAATGAGTGGAGAGGCACACATCCTTTCACCTCCCCTTCAGCCCAAGAAGCTCCATCTCTATCTTCTATTTATAAGAATCTCCAGCTAGATTTTCCTCAAAATCTGGTTCTGCTGCAATAAAACACACTGTAAAAACCACTGAACTAGAAGGCCTCTAAAATTCTTTCTACTCCTTCTAAGATTCTGTGAGAGTGTCAGTGTATAGGGGCTTCTGAATTTGTCTAATCCTTCCACAGAACTGAGTCTAGACATCACAAGCTTGCTCCTCTTGGCAACTCTCACTTTCCTTTATAACCCTGTTCTGTGCATTCTCTTCCCATTGTGACGACTATTAGCAAATCCAACCTCAAGTGCAGATGAGTATTTTCAGTTGCCTCCCAGACATTTCCTGAAAATTACCAAAGGAAATCACAAGTGGCCACACTCTGTCCCAGAGTAGCTGATGTGCATCCCTGACCCATGCCTACCATCTAATCCCAGAAAATAAGGTAGAAGATAAATGAAGTAATGGGTCATCAAGAGAAACTTGCTTTTTCAAAGATCCCCAAGTACACATCTGCTTGATGGATTACAATGACTCCAAGGAAGGTTGTCTTTAGAGCAAATAATACACTTTGCTTCCACTTCTCAGAGCCTGTATTTACATGATTATTTATAGGTGTTGTGGGAGACATTGAGCTTTAGCTTGGTAATTCCCAACATAAAAATGGGTAATGTTTCAAAACCTTGTTTGTGTGTTACATGTGCAGGAACTCACCATTGCCTCTTACATTAATGTTCCAGATTCCCAGGCCAACTCCCAATCTATTTACCTCATCATACACCTGAAGGGTATTCAGTTACACCAACCCCTACTTACAACACTGTTCCTTTGGAAAAATGTCCTCTTAATTTATAGTCAAGTGTCATGCAAATACATTTCTACCTGCATTCACAAGTGCATGGGGAAAGATGAGAGGAAAAGAATGAGAGGCAAATGAGGTCAGATATTCCTAGGAAACAGATCTTTTTATTTCTAAACATGCATTCAAAAAATACCCTCCTCTACATTGCTATTGCTCATTAGAGACAAAGAAAAACAGCCTCTACTAGCTAGAGAGATTTTTCGGAATTTGAAATAACTCCCACCCTCTCTCTCACCTGGATGAAACATAATCATGGTTATAAAAAGGTTTGACATTGACTCTCAAACTCTCTGACCTCTCATCAATTTTACCCCTAATTCCTTTAAGTGTGTATTGTAATTAGTATTTGTTTTAAATAGGTTTTAAATGGATGCATCATAGGAAATGCTTTCCTGTTTTGAAGTAATTTAAAACCAAATATATTTACAGTTTCTAAATATAAAATAAATCCTTTGAATTAGAAAATGCCTTTTTAAATATTTAAATGTGAAGGATTTTTTGAATCTCATTTATTTTGTCAATTGGTTCTGCTTAACATTCTTCGGCCCAGTCCACTCTCAATTATCCATGCTAAGGAAGGGGGATCAGTGGCCTGGATAATCTAAAACAGCAGATGATTTTAAAAGCCCTTGTATTTGGCCCAGGCGTATTTTGCAATCAAATTCTGATTATCCACACTAATAAAAGCAAGAGAGGCACCTCGAAAAAGATCCAAAACCAAGACAGATCTATTCGTCCAGTCTAAGGTACCCTAAGAAGGGGGCCATGAAGTATAGTGGAAGGAAAAGAGGGTCCCAGTTGCTGTCAGTATTGACCACCCGCTGTCCAAAAAAAACAAAAAACAAAAAACAAAACAAAACAAAAAAAAACACACACAGAGCTATAATATCCATATCAACACTCATTATTAGTCATCTTTAGAATCATGGGTTATGTTCAAATACGCCCATGGATAAAAAAAATCATATTATCCATGTTATTTGAAATCATTTAAGAATAGCTTTGTCAAATGAAGTAAAATTGCTTTTGGGGTGCTTGCCCCATCAGACCCCTAATCCTTTATGACTGCTGCAGAGCTCACAGTAACATACTTGTAAGAGGAGCATAAGAGACAAAAATGAAAGAGGCTGTATGCTGCAGTATAATAGTCCTGGCCTGGTGTAAGAAGCCTGAACCTTTATCCTCAACTAATCTCTGCCCATGCCAGCATTCATATGTGCATTCAAGCAAACAGAGCAGCAGGTGCAAAGGTACAGAGGCATGAAGGTCATGGTGTCTTCTTAGGATTACTTATGCTTTATCTTGGTTAAAGAATAAAATACTCATGGAGAAGAAGCAAGAGAAGAAATTGTGTATATCATCAGTGATGAAATTACAGAGATTTTTCTGCCATCCAACAAGTTGAGAGGTTATCTTGTAGAAAGTAAGAAGTCATTAAAATTTCTTAATAATGATTAAAATATACTGAACACTTACAGTTTGCTCCATACTATTCTAAGTGTTTGACTCAGAAGTATATGTAATATTTATAACAATTCATAGATAGGCACTCTTACTGCTCCCATTTCATTAATAAGAAAACTGAGGCTTTAGTCATCTCCCAAAATCGCACAACTGTAACGTGGTGGAGTTGGATTTAGAATTGCTCTGTTTGATTTCAGAGCTCATGCTCTCTTTTCAAGAAATAAAAAGGCTGTCAGAATTTGAAACACAGGAAACAGTATATAAGAAAGATTGGAGAAGGGGGGAAAGAAGGGAGGAGACTTAGCATGGATAGTGAATTCCAGAACTAAAGAAAAAGTAGAAGTAATTTACAAAGAAGTACAATTGAGAGAACTGCAGGGTATAGCATAAAAATGTTCAACATCACTGGTCATGCAGATGAAAACAACACTAAGATTCCACCTCACTCCAGAAAGAATGGCTGCTATCAATAAATCAACAAATAATATTGGTGGGGTTGTGGGGAGATAGGAACCCTTCTTCATTGTTGGTGGGAGTTCAGACTGGTGCAACCACTGTGCAAATCAATATGGAGATACCTCAAACAACTAGGATTACAGGTTCCATTTGACCCAGCTATTCCCCTGCTGTGTATCTTTCCAAGAGAATTAAAAGAATCATACCACAGTGATATACATACACTCATGTTCATAGCTGCACAGTCTGTAATAACTAAAACTTGGAAACAGCCCAATTGCCCATCAACTGGAGACTGGATAAAGAAGAGTGGTTTTTAGTAAAATGGAGTAATTTTCATCCATAAAGAACAAGAAACTAGACATATTTATAGCTAAGACCATACTCTTTTTAAGTGAAATCAATAAGACACATGTGTAAATACCAAACAGTTTCTCTGGTGTGAAAAATTAAAAGTGTAAATAAGGATCAAAATGTATAATTGATATTGTGTAATAGGAAGAAAACATCTAAAAGAGTAGGGCAACTGGGAGGAGTAGGAGAAAGGGGAAAAGGGAAAAGAAAAAATATGTGAAAAGGAAAAACATGGAAACAAAGTCTTTATAAACAGGGAAGGGTGGAGAGGTAAAGGGAGGGCTGGAAATGGGGAAAGAATGAGAACCAAGATCATGTAAAGATACAAGATCCCAATGATGAATGTAACTGTACTATATACCTAAAATGTACCAATAAACTTAATGAAAAAATATCTATGTACTGGCCTAATAAGTTTTTAAAGAATCACTTTACCTTATCACCAATGAACATAGCTAGAAAGTAGCCTCTACTACATGAACAAGTCCAGGAAATGACAACACAACTAGGACCACCTCTTTCCAATAAAATTATGGCATATATTTATTTACTGAAATAATAAATACCCTGTCTTAACTGATTGATTTAGTGATGACAAGAAACACTCATACACAACTATTTGGGTCAGTACGTAGAGCTCACACTCCAAATAAATTATTGAGATACAACTATTTGCTTCTTGTTTCTCAAGGTCAAGTACAAATGAGTCATACATTGACTCAATTAATCTTTCTACATAACAACTATGTGCAACTACTGAAAGACAGACAAGGGAGGGATGGCAGAGGAAGAGAGATGAAAAAAATCAAAGTCAGGCCAGGGATTTAGTTCAGTGGCACCGCATCTGCCTTGCAAGTGCAAGGTCCTGAGTTCAATCTCTGGTACGGGAAAAAAAAAAAAAAAAAAAAAAGACAGAATCATGTTAAATCTTACTTATCAAGATACTTGTAAACATCTTAAGAAAACATAAACCATTTTAAAAACAGCCTTACTGTGGAAAAGTGTGCACATGAATGTAAATCTGTAAATGAAGTAGTAAAATTGAAAATGCTTACTGAAAATTTTAAAATACCTCTCTGTCTAGAGTTTTTTTAATTTTATTTTTGCTGTTTATATCTTTTAAATGTCCACAGTTAGTTTATATTACTTTATGAACACACACACAAAGTTCCTGAACATGTGAAAAGCATCCATTTTACTAATAATTTGGCCAATACCAAAGAATATACCAGCAGGCTACCAGACTTTGTCAATAAATAAGCCACATACATATATCAATAGCAATGGCAACAGAGACTTCTCTTTACTGTCCATGAAGCCAACTAAGGTACAAAAAAACTTAGGACATGAAGAATCTGTACATTTGAAAATAGATGGAGATAAGAAATTATGAAAAATGTGAATAACTTAGACCTGCCAACTCCAGAAGCAAATGTGTGTACAAATAGCCTTTCTTGTTCATAATAACCACTTTGACTGGTTTTTCTCACATTGCCTGAATATATCACTTTCTCTAGTTAGACTGTCTGTAATTCCATGTTACCTCAATTATGCAATTAAATTACTATAACAAAATACCACAGTATAAGTGGCTTATAAAGAAAAGAAATTTATTTCTCATAGGTCTGAAGGATGGATATCTGACAGCATGGCATCAGCACGTTCAGGTTCTGGTGAGGTCCACCTTCTAGATCCTAGAAAGCTTCTTCTGTCTGTATGAGGAAGAAAAGTCTCCAGGATTTTTCTTATAACAGGTTTCCCCAACCCTTCAGCCACTGATGCGAACTGGTCCATGGGCTGTTAGGAACAGGGCAGCATAGCAGGAGGTGAGTGGTGAGCAAGCAAAGCTTTATCCTCTTTTACAGTCTTACAGCCACTCCCCATCATTTGAATTACCACTCAAGCTCTGTCTCCTCTGAGATCACTGTCAGCATCAGATTCTCAAACTCTTTCCTAAATCTGTGTGTGACGGATCCAGGTGTGTTCCTTTGAACATCAAGCTAATGCTTGATGATCTGAGGTGTAGCTGAGGTGGTGATGCTAGCGCCGGAGAATGCAATTGTCATGTGTCACAAACATATACTAATAAAAATGGAACTAAAAAAATACCCACTCACCAGTCCATGGAAAAATTCTCTGGTGACAAAAAGATGAATGTGAGTGCTTTAAAATCTCATTCATGAGGATGTCAACTTTGTGACCTAAATCATCCCCAAAGGCTAGACTTCCTAACATCATTACACTGGGAATTAGGGCTTCAAAACATGCATTTGAGGGACAGGCACAAATATTCAGTCTGTAGTACACATTTTCTTTCTAAAAAGCATAGTAGAATTTCAAGAAGTTGGATGTATTTGCAATGACAAGAAAAATAATAATGCCAAAACAAAAAGAACATACATCTGAAAAAAAAGAGAAAAAAGGGGAATTCATTTATTAACTGTGAATGATACCTCATAGTTTATGAGGCACTTCCATATATTAATGCATGTTAATAAAGGCCCATACATAAATTAATATTATATTAAAGCTTTATTTATGTTAATAAAGACCGCCAGTTCAAGATGGGGAGTGAAGTATACATATTTAATTATTCCCCTCACAACCCCAGTGAAATGACATTAATTAAAGGAAGCAATCCACAACTGAGCTGAAATAAAAAAAGCCTCCCAATAGAATTACTGGACTTAAGTACTTCTAGGAAATAGAAAGGACACAGGACCAGTCTGACTGAGGAAAAAAGCAAATTAGTCCTATATAAATTCACTCATGGGAGACCACTGGAAAGGATTAAGAAGGGTTCTTCTCCAAGAGAATCTTGGATGGACCAATGTGAAGAACAGCAGACTCTGCTTGGCAGTGATCATCGTGGTAAATAATTAGAAGATCCTCCGTCTTATTGCTGGCCTGACTGCTTTCTTGCCTCCATTAACACAATAGTTGGTACTTCCTTTATGTCATTTTGCAGACCCCATAAATCCCTCATGAAAGTGAGAGAAATTACTGGGTGTGACTGCTACCACAGGTACTGTTGAAGCTCAGAGAAGTAGAACAAACCCTAGAGCTGAAATTGAGGGCAAGTGGAGACAGGAAATCCAAAAGTAAATAGCAAACAACCTTTTCTTCCTTGAATATCTTGTTATCCGGTAGGAACTTCAGGTTTAAATCTTGCTATTTCCTCTCATACACATAGTCCTTTATGAAAGGACTATAAATACACCCGACCTTCTTGCCTAAAACTCTCTTTCTATAGCAGCACATTGTTGCAGCCAGTAGTACTGACTTCAAAGGGAGCCTAAATCAGTTACTGATAGTAATCAACATATTCTTTCATTCATAAACCTGAACCGTACCTACAGACCATCAGGCATTGGATTAAAAACAAGTAACTTGAAAGATAAAAACAAAAATAAATAAATAATAATTCAAAAATAGCAAAGATGGTACCAACAAAGAATTTAATTGTTTAGCCCAAAGACCTCAAAGATGTAGTGATTAATTAAAATTTAATTTTTAAATGTTTTATAAATTGACAAGCTATAATAGTATATATTTATGAGCTATAAAGAGGTGGTATGATTTATAGATATAATGTGAGCAAGTTAGCTAACATAACCATTACTGAAATATTCAGGTTTTTGTAGTGAGAACATTCAAAAGGTATTCTTCTAAGAGCAACTTTGAAATGTACAGTACTAAATTTATGTTCATTATGCAACATGCTAACAAAAAATTTAAAAAAGCTATATTCCTCCTAACGAAACTTTGTACCCTCAGAGTAGCACCTCTTCATCCCCTCCATCCCCTGCCTCTAAAAGCACCATTCTAATTTCTACTTTTATTAGTTCAATTGTTGCAGATTCCATATTAAGGGAGACCACACAAAATTTGTTCTTCTGTGCCGGATATGTTTAGTTTGGTATATAGTCTTCCAATTCCATCAGCATTGATAGAATTCATTTTTCTTTATTTGAAGGATGAGTAATGTTTCATTGTACATACTCACCAATTTCCTCATCCACTCATCTGTGGATGGACACAAGTTGATTCTATCACTTGGCTAAATGAATAATTCTTCAGTGAATCTAGGTGTGCAGACCTCTCTTAATGAACTGATTTCATTTAATACCCCGAAGTGAGATTGTTGATTGAGTACTTAGTTTTTTAAATTCTCATTATTAAATGGATTGAGCCATGACAAATATCTAGAAAATAAAGCATGAGTTCCTTAAAAAGAAACAAAGGAATTGTGTTCTTAAAGACTACAAATATATTTGGCACAACTCAATATTTAACAGAGTGATTAAAAAACAGAATGAATGTAACTAAAATCCAAACAGAGCTGATGTACAGCAATTTTCAAGGAAAGGTTGAGGAAATCAACTTAGGTAGGAATCACAAAAATGGATGTCCAATGTTCAACCAATGAAATTTTTGAAAACAACAAAAAGAGATAAGCATTAAGAAATTTGTAATGAGACATCTGAAGCTTAGAGAAGTGATTTGATTGTTCAGTAGTCCAAAAATAATCTGATATATTCCATAAGTGCCTCTTTTCCACAATCAAGACGCAACGGTTGTTTCTGACCTGCCTCCACTGTGATTGGCCACTGCTTGTGCCAATCTAGTCTATACCTGCTACTTATCTTTGCTATTTGTGTGCTGAGTATCAACTGATAAACATTTGAATATCATCTCTGCCTATCAATACTTTTCCATTAGTACAATCAAAATAAGAAGCAATTTGAGATCTCAGTGAATCTCAGGTTTAAACTGGAGAATAAAATAAGGACTATTTCTATCTTATTGATTTTTAAGCTATGATAAATTTCACGAATAAGTGCTCTCTTCTTTCTTTTTCTTCACACATCAAAAGATAAATGATTATTCTTTAGATTTAGTTCACTCTTCTTTCTTTCGCCTTCTTGCTGCTTCCCCCTTCTTTCCTTTCATAAAGAAACAGAAATATCCAGCTACTATAATTCTAGAAGAGAGACAAGGGCAGCCTTGATCTATTGATCAAGTCCAAAACTGAATGTTTCATCCAAAGAATTTAGCAGAAAATGTGTTCTAAAATACAGAGCTGAAATTGGTTGAATGGGAAAAGCAAACAGGAAGCAACCTAGAGAATATGGGACTTGTTACTGACATCTACAGCAGATAGATGAAATGTGCTTCTCACACGGGTTTGGGTGGACCAGTTAAGTTTGTTTTTTAAAGGAGCAGAGAATAAACAATCTGTGTAGAATCATCATAAACTTGACCTAAAACAAGTTCATACACTGGTCCTCTTTGTTCTCTCTTTATAGCATAAACTATCCTTTTTTTTTTTTAAATTGTGTGATTTCTCATTTGACACACCAAAGCAGAAATGGTTAAAAGTGACCCCAATTCTACCAACATGAAACAAAAGTCAGATAAATCCAAAGCAAACATTATATTGGTATCCCGTGTAGCACAGAAGGTTCATAATGGCATCCATAAAACTCGGGCCTTTACCTCCTTGAGAACCACAAACTTGAGATCCCACTCAGAAGCATTAATGGAGTAGTTTAGACTCTGGTTAGATTTGTGGGATTTTGCAGAGCGTGTTCACCCCTTAAGAGCCCTCTCTGAAATATTTGGGAGTTATAAGCTCATAAGAACCATAGAACTGGGTCTTAAATGTCATTTTCATAGCTCCTCTGTGGCCTACTGAGAAAGCAAACAAAATATCACCGAGCTACCTGCTGTTTTTGCACCTCCCATTCCTTGCAGCCAAGCACAGGCAAACACATTGGACAGGGCCAGCTTCATCAAGGGTTAAAACTCATAGGAATTCTTCTGCATTTAAAAATATTGCAAGACTCACTTCTGTATGCACAATGATTACCTGCATTTTCTTCTCTGCCTCTTAGTCTAACAAATATATTTTACAGATTTTACAGTGTTCTTTACAATTCACCTAAAACACATAATTTTCCTCCTGCTTATACCACTTATTTATTTTTTTTATTTATTAGATTTATTTTGTGCTTTCTTCCAAAAGGCTCAAGGCACCACACAGCCAACCACTGTGTAATAAACATTAAACTCTTCTTTTAAACTGTAAACCACAGAGTAGTCAGAGGAGAGGCAAAAAGGATAGAGCAAGCACAGGAGGAAGAAAGGGCCCTGGATCTGGTGAAATATTCAACCAATGAGTCACTATGTTAGGAGTCTTCATGATCAGAGTCCCGACCCCGTCTGCTCTGCCACTCTCCCTCCGATTGCCAAGACTCTGACACTGTCCTCTACTCCAAACAAAAGGATAGCTCCTTTTCTTACAAGGGTGAGTGGAGGGCATGCTACTAATCTGTCAGAGCCTGCAAGAGATGTATCTGAACAAAAATACACCTGCATATACAGTCAGAGGAAGGGGTTATATGACAACATTTTATAACACACCACA
The DNA here is from genome assembly GCF_012274545.1 of Fukomys damarensis. NCBI lineage: Eukaryota > Metazoa > Chordata > Mammalia > Rodentia > Bathyergidae > Fukomys > Fukomys damarensis. Next base: position 16,125,747 of record NW_022900947.1, on the reverse strand, counting down.
AAGGGTCTTTGTTTTGATTTCACAAATGCAATTCATACTCACTTCTCAACTCTCCTGAACGCTTACAACTTCCAAAGTCTCTACAGACCTTTGGAGGCCAGTACAAAAGAAAAGTTGAAAGATTCTCAAAATCAAAAAGTGACCAGCTGACCTCAGCTTTTAAATCTCAGGACACATTGATTCGATGACGCTATGTGATGACGTCCTGAATCTGTAATGTAGGATATTGAGGAAGAGATGGTAGGAGTGAGAAAAGAGGGAATCTCTTCTAATTTTCAGTCAAAACAAGAAATGACCATTCCCACTACCTGGAGCAGGTAACTGAAGGCTCCATATTAACAAGTGTAATCCCAAAAATAAATAATAATAATAATAATAATAATACTATTGTTATTAGCACAGTATTCGTTTTTGGTGAGCACTACAGACCAGGTACTGTTTTATTCCCATCAACTGTGTAATCCAGGACAAATCTACAGAGCGGACATGATCACTTTCCTACTTTACAGATAAGGAAACAGAGGCCCAAATAAGTTATTTACCCTGACTCTGCTGGAATGCACTTGAGCTAGGATCAAAACCCAGAACTCACAGGCTGGAAAACAAGCACAGAAAAGACGTTCTGGGAGCTGAAAAAAATAGCAGTCTGACACTCTTGACAGAGCACCTTGGTTCAAGTCCCCACCGTGGAAACTCTCCATAGAGAGCTAACAGCACAACAGCCAATTAGAGCCCAAGATAAAGGCCTTAGCAGAAGGAAGAAGCAAGCTTCAGGCAGGAGAACACCAGACAATCTGCCTCCAGGTAAACAGAGAGAAGCAGCACTCTAAGACCTCTGGAAGACAGGAGGTCAGGCTGGACTGGCTAGGGCTGCTCCAGTCTGAAGTGAGCAGGGACTTAGAAAGAAATCACAAAAAATGTTTTCCCCCTGGTCCTTTATCAGGAGCTAAACAGATTTACAGGCCAAAGAGGTCAGCTCACCTCTGCGCTTCTGCCCTTAGGTGCACCTCTTTTGCAACCACTGAGGGCCTCTCAGTTGTGGCGAACCCGTGCCATGTGTATTGTTTTTCTTTTAAGACCAAAAGAAAAAAAGTTAATGAGTTGTGTTTTCTAAAGTAAAACCTCTGCATGCAGGTTTAATTGCAGTGTTGGCAATATTTTGTGATAAATAAGGGGGTTTGACTTCGAGATTGGGCACTCATCTATCTCTAAAGTGTTCAACCTCCCTGGATATCTTATCAACAGAGAATTTGCTTAGTGTGCTGTGCCTCCTTCTGGTTCCGATCTTGCTCTTTGCTTGGTTTACAACTGCCTTCCAAAGGGTTTTTCTTTGAGAGTACACTCAGCTCCCATAAACAAAGTCCAAAGTGGTTAATAACTGAAATTAGTGTCAACCTGGAAATAGATAAAGATATGTTACTTTACATGGAGGGAAGGTTCCAAAGGGGCTCCTGGAGGCTCACTTTTCCTGGAGATGGAATGCCAGTTAGCAGCAATTTAAAGCTAACCCACAATTTGGGGCAATTCACAGATGTTTAATTGCTTTTAATTGCTGTTCAGGCCTCCTGGGGGTTCCGACAGATAAAAACTTTTTTTTTTTTTTTTTTG
>NW_022900947.1:16121083-16124048 GCF_012274545.1 Fukomys damarensis | reverse complement strand
AAAACTTTTTTTTTTTTTTTTTTGGAAGGTGGATGAGAACATTCATGCTCAACCAAAAAACAATCACTTATCATTTAACTATAACTTTCCTTTTTGCCCATGGTGGAGGTTTGTGTATGGTACTAAGTAAAACTGAATGTTGCACTTACCTTTCTCTGGTTTTACTGCTGCAGAAAGCTTACTTTAAAAGACAGAGGGTACCACTGTTTCTCTAGACACTGTCATTAAATACAAAAGGAAATTTCTCAGAAGAAACACAAGACACGTGTAGGGGAATTACTGACAGTTGGTTTGGAGGCATTCTGAATGGTGGATGGGAAGCTTGGCTGTTCCAAGTTGTTCTAATCTTTGTTTATTTTAGTGGGTTCCCATGTTAGTATGGCTTGTGTAACCAGGAGAACTATAAAAATCAGTACCTTATCAAAGCAGGTCATTTTGTGGACTTTGACTCTTAATTGTTGTCATGCCCTAAAGACTGTGACCAGATGGACTTGAATATTGTTGAGTTGTTGCTTGAAATTTGGATTATTTGCATTGAGAAGTTTGGATTATTACACTCCTGATTAAGGAGAGTACTTTAATTTCTCAGCATTATTCTCCTGATAGTCACCATAATATTCTCCCTGATACGGTGCATGCTCTCAAGAGTCTTAACTGCTTTTAGCCAGCCCTTTTTTGTACAATGAGTATGTACAATCAGCAACCAGTCAAATCTGAAAGTCTAGCCCACAGAGGTGAATTAAATTCAAGTAAATCTCACCTCTAGTTTTCTCCATAGAGAATTGTTATCTACTTAACATGTAAACAAGCTCTAACCTAATTTTAGAGTATATTCTTGTAACAACTAACAAATTCTTGGGCCAATCTTAGCAGCCCAGCTTTCAGCCAGGTAGAGCTGCAAAACTGTTCGAATACACCAAGCTGTCCCCATGGGTCATTTTTTTTTTTTTTGTCTATAGCTTCTGCCTCTTCACATTGCTGGGTTGAGCTCTCTGATCTTGTACTGGATCAGGGTGCTGTTTGCTTCATGAGACCTTTCTTTATTCAAATAAACTGTTACATTTATTTTGTCCAAAATTGTGCTATGTTACGTTGTTTGAGAAGCTAAGTAACTTTCTAGTCAGGAAGCTAGTAAAAAGCAGAGACAGACCTCCCAACCTAAGTAGTCTGGCTTCTCAACCCATCTTCATGATCACCAAGCTCTAGTGCTTCCAGTACCTGATTGCAGTCACTTCATCACAGTACTCTGCTGCTCATCTCTTATCTGTCTGACTTCGCTTCTGAGGAGAGACCTAACAAAAATTCTCCTTTGTTTCTTCCTCCTATAGGGCCTGCCTATTTAACCTGCCACCCTGACTACTTGGAAATGATCTGGGAAAAGATAAAAGAAGACAGCCTATAGTGAGGAAGGGAGAATGGAGTTCTGGCATACCAGGATATTTTCAGACATTCGCTAAAAAGCTCCTTGCATCACAGAGCAAAAAATAATATATATGGTCTCCTATGGGAGAAGTCTTCCATGTGCCAGTAATGGCAACTGCAGTAGAGATTGTCCACGCCCCCTTCCGTAGGTCTGGGAAACAGCAATGAATGCTGGGAATTGTACGCAGCATGGGTTGTGACAAGATCAACCTGTACTTACCTTCCCCTCACCCCACCTACAAAAAGCCACACCACCTCCACTCTTCAAATGACTCTTCTCATTCTTTAAGTTTTAGGTGAAATGACACGGATTCACAGAGATCCTCTTTGGCTGCCCAGTCAAAAGAAGCCACTTTCGTATGATCCTTTTCCACAACATTATCTTATCATCATAGCACTCATCATAAGAGAGAGGCAATGATTTCGTTGACTGACTTATCTGTTCTTGTTAGTGTATTATTAGTTTTCTAGGAATGCTGTAATAAAGTGTTATAAAAATCACATCAAAAATATATTCTTTCTCAGTTCTAGAGCCAGAAGCTCAAACTCAAGGTACCCGCAGGGCCACACTCCCAGACTCTCGGTAGATTCCCCTGCCTCTTCCTGGTTCCTGAAGATCACCATTGTCATGGAGCTTCTTAGTTTATAGCTGCATCCCTCCAGTCTCTGCTCTGTGGTGCGTGGCATTCTACGATGTCTCTATCCAAATTTCCTTCCTCCCACAGGACATCAGTCATGTTGGATTAAAGGCCCACCCTACTCCAGAGTGATCTTGTCTTAATTTGACTAATTATATTTTCAAATGACCGGCGCTAACTTTCAGAACTGGAAGAGAATAAAACTGTGTTGCTTAAACCTCACAGCTTGTGGTAATTCATCACAGCAGCCTTGGAGCTACTACAAAAAAACTGGCTGGGCTTTGTTAAACCTGGAGTTCCACACCTTTATTTGACCAAGTAAATATCTTCCCTTTGGTAGCTATTAACAATCCTTCATTCCTTTGGTGGGGGGCTTTGTTTTAGAAAAGTAAATTTTCCTGTTTCACAAAGGAAAAACTCAGGATTCAAAGAGGACAACAGACTCATGCTAATACACGGTAGGATGGAGACCAGCTCAGACTCCAAGTCCTTTCTGACTTCTTTACCCTCAGGTGTAAAGCTTCCCTGGGAAATGGGGTGTGCCTTGTAGAACATTCAGCTTGCCTTTGTGCTCAATAAAAACAGAACAGGGTAATGAACTAATGAAAGGAACTTTGAAGGAAATTACTCAATATTTTTCCAGCTAGCAAGATACATTATTGTCCTTTTAAAAGAGGTTGGGGAAAACACCAATTACAGACACACCTGATTCCACGTGAACTGTAACTAAAGTAACTTTAAACTAAGTGAACATAAAACTGAGCTTGATCTCCATCTCCACATCTTTCCACCCTTTGTGCCTAGGGAAAGAGAGAAGAGGGTTGGAAGTATAGATCAGTGGCAATGAGTCTGCCTGGCAAACATCTGCGTCCCTGAGTTTGATTCCTGATATGAAAGAAAGAGAT
>NW_022900947.1:16105102-16120936 GCF_012274545.1 Fukomys damarensis | reverse complement strand
AGAAAGAGAAAGAGAAAGAAAGAGAAAAAGGAAGGGAGGGGATGTGAGCCTCCTTCTATCCAAAAGGGAGCAGTTTGATTTACACCACTGTGGACACTCTAGTCCTTTTCCTAAACCACCCTCTGCCCCAGGCATACAGAAGCCACCGGAAGCCATCCACTCCATCTCTGGCCAAAGGAAGCAAGCTTCTCCTACCATCCACTTGCTAGGCTGCAGTGGCTGCGCCCCAGCCAAATCCTGCAGGGAAAGTCCATGGTTCCAGGAGGTGCAAACAGAAGCTGCACACCCTGTAGGCAGAGGAGCAAAGCAACTGCGCAAGTGTGAAGTGAACTCTCACCCCAGAGGCAAGTGTCAATGTGCAAGATATATGTGCAAGCAAGAAGGAGGCAGATTAAAGGGCCGCACTTGACTGGCCACAGCCCGGCTGAGAATGCAAATCACTGTGCTCTAGCTGAGCAGTTCTGCTCTCTTCTCCAGCCTCCTGGGATGAGCCTGAGTTCTGTTAGTCTTTTCCCTTTCAATGGAACATGTGGATATTGTTTTTAGCAGTTTTATGGTCTTACTAGAGTTTTTCCTTAGCCAATTCCTCCCAATTCCCAGTCTCTTCTCCCTAGAGATGTCCCATTTTCCACCATTTCTTCTGATATTTGTTCCCATGTTACTTAAATAATAAGCTGATGATGCTGCTTCTTAAATTTCTTTTAAATACTAAGAAGCTATTCACTTCTGGATACAGGAATGGAAGATCTAAAGCATCATGTTTCTCTCTCTCTCCCCCTCCCTCTCTCCTTCCTTAAGCCGTTCATCCAACAAAAACTATTAGCTTTTATGTTTAAATAAATTCAATATACTACGTACAATGTACGATTCGAAAGTTCAAAATTGGGTCACAAGGTATGCCATGCTCACATGCAGTTTCACTTTTGCATTTGTTTTTTTCTTTTTTGAGTCAGCGTCTCACTATGTAGTTCAGGATGACCATGAACTCACTATACCGCCCATGCTGGCCTCAAATTCGAGGAGAGCCCACCGCCTCAGCCTCCCAAGTGCTAGGATTACAGGAATGCATGGCCACATATGACCAATTTTTTATTTACTTTGGGATTAAGCAACTCTCTTCTCTTTATATTTATTTAATTTTCTCTATACATATTAATTAATTCCCAAACACTCTGACAAAACTATAAGTCTCTGAGTTGTTCAGACAACTCTGTTTTCCTGTTCCATTGTACATCGTTTACTTTTAGGCCACCACAGAGTTATAATCCACCATCCCCACCATATCATTCAAGGAGGTTCCTTCATCTCTCTTCTTGTCTTTCTCTCTTTTTGTGTCTTCCTTTCCAAGAAACAAATCCTCAGATCACTTTTCGATAAAGCGGGTGTGGAAGACAAGATTTTCCACATGCTACTGTTCTGAAGTTGTCTTTAGTCTAGCATTATACTTGACATGCAGTGTATGTATTGCTGAGTTTTATGACAAATAATCTCCACTTAGAATTTTGAAGGTATTGCCTTATCATTTTCCTAGTTTGCAGCCCAGCTCTTGAGCAGTTGGTTGACAATCTGAGCCCTAATGCTATATGCACAACCTGTTTGCTCTTCTAGCCCTTCTTCGCTGCTCCCCAAGCTTCTATGTCTGCAGTGTTACAGCCCAGGGTCTTTCTTCCACTGTGCTGGGCACCAGCAGGGTACAACACTCATGCAAATCTCTGATACCAGGGGAAACGAGATGAGGGATCCTTGGGAATTCTCTGTAGCACCGCTGCAACTTTCCCATAAATCTAAAATTAATCCAAAATTTTTAAAAAGCCTGCAGAGAGAAGATTGGGCAAAAGAGGGGAGGAAAGTTACTGATTCGATGTCCTCAAGTATGCACTGAATCATCCTACGTTGTGTAAGGATGGAAACAAGTTTTGGAAGGGAGGTGAAGGTTGAAATCCTACCCTTTTCATCCTAACCCCCCCCAAAAGAGCTTAACTGTGAAAGCCAAGCAGGAAAGATAAATAATACATTTAAAGGTGCACGACAGATAAACATCAACAATGAAGGTCAAAGCATCAAATTTAGCTGCTAGAGTCAGGGTTCTGAAGTGATCACTGTAAAGCAAATGAAAAATAAATATTAAAATATTTGCATTCGTGAACACTAGATGGCAGTATTGCAATTTTTTAGATCTACACGTGGTGAAACCAAGTGGTATTCATGTTTAGCATCCCACCTGTAATTGTGTACCCCAGTGTAGCCCCTACCTAATTCCCACAGTTCTTCTAGAGATTCTCTAGAAATAACCCATCCTCTCAGTACTCTACACTCTAAAGTTATTTGTCCACACGTGGCAGGATTTCATTTGGAGTCTCCACTATGACTGGATCCCCTGGTACAACAGTGTCTAGCTTTTGGTGCCAGGAATTCTTCACACACTTAAAAGTAATCAAGGCTGCTAAAAAGGTTTTTTTTTTCTTTAATGTGAGACAGAGGTATAGATAGCTAATGTTTGCTGTATTACAAATTAACACGGAGATTTTAAAAAGTATTTATAGTTAATTTCATTTAAAAGAGCAATAAAAAGCGATGATATGTAAGCATTTTATGAAAACTAACCACAGAATATGAAACAAGAGGGAAACCCAGGGGGTAAACATGGAACACAGCGGAGGATAGATGCTGGGAAGTAGGAGGAACATGTTCAAATGGGAAGGGAAAAGAAGTGGGGAGGGGAGGGGAGGGAGGGGAAGGGAGGGGAAGAAAAGAGATGGAAACAAAGCTTTTGTAAATGAGGAAAGGAAGAGGGGGTCGAAGGGTGGGGATGCTAATGGGGAAAAAGCATTAAGATATATTATATACAGTATTCCCTACGATGAATGTGATCAACGTGTATGACAAATATGTATTAATAAAAAAATAAAGCAAAAACAGATTCAAAGCGGGGCTGGTTCAAAAAAGAATGTAAAATTAAAGAATTCTGTGAGAAGACTGGCATTGTTTTACATTTTTACGGATCTCTGTCATGCCTGGTTTGGCAGAAGACTGTTGGACACTCATACTTTCTTCTTATTTCAGTTGCTGCCTATAGGAAACTCTTCTGTACACTCATAGAAAAGTGAGAAGTGGGAGTGAAAAAAGAAAGTCATATGTAAGTATTATTAGTACAATAATTTTGATCTTGTGGATCCCCAAAAGGGACTTGAGTCCCCTGTGGTCCACAGACCACACGTAAGAACTGCAGCTCTCTGTGTATTCTCTCCTGTTCCTCTTCAGTTCCTTCCACTTCTACCCTGAATCCCTCTGCATCTTTCTCACCTTCTAAAGACTCCTTTCACTAACGTTCCCTGAACTATGGCCTTTGTAGCTCTAAGACATGGATCTCAAATGGGAAAGAATTGCTATGTTTTTTCATTTTCTTTATACCAAAAGAATTCTGACTTCATGGCTCCATCCAGAAAAACTGGCTGAAATTTTAACTTGTCATTATTTGAATCCACTCCGTTTTAGGACAATAAACGAAATGCAGATTTAATGAGGACTAAATTTAAAAAGAAAACAAGGTTCTTCATGCCTCTATTTCCCCACTTCCCAATTTTTCTGCCAGAACTTCTTTATACTCTCAAAAATAATTGAAATTGCCAAGAAATTACTGGATCACACTAAGATGTTCACTTTCTGACCCTACCATGGTTCCATCAAGTCCACTCACTGCCATGGGTTGTTTTGTTTTTTGTAGTGTTAGGGACCAAACCCAGGGTCTGTGCTTGCTACGTATGCACTCTACCACTGAGCTACACTGCCAGCTGCATCAGTCATATTTCCCATGGCAGGCACAAAATGTCCAACACCTGAAACATAACGGAGGAAAGGTTTATTTGCACTCATGGCTTCAGTGGCTTCGGGCTATGACTGGCTGACTGCAAGGCAGAAATGGCATGGTACAAAGACATGGTGGACAGCAGCTGCTTACCCTGACAGCCGGGAAGGTGGGGCGGGGCCAGGGACAGACACATCACACTTCCAGTGACCCACCTCCAATCAGGACTTGCTTTCTAACTACACAATCAGGACTGAATGGATGAATCCACTGATGAGTACAGTGTCCCCAAAACTCAATCACTACCCAAAAGAAAAGATTTCTGGGGGCATTTGAGATCTAGGTTATTACCAGCCTACTGACTCACATTTAGGAACAGGAATAATTCCAACAGAATAAATCTGAGGTATTGTGTTCAATGACTGTCATCACAATCACACACTAATCTTTTCACAGTCCTGCCATTTCTTTGCTTTTCACAAGACCCATCAACTTCTTTCCACTTCTCAATCCAAGGCAAATGTAAGGCCCTTCCATTAGGATTCTGTCTGCAGGTGTGCTCTTTCTAGAAAAGTGCAGGGAGTGCTTAGAGACTGTAAATCCATTGCTCTTTACGTCTTCAAAACATCTTGCAGAAAACTCTTTGTTAACTGCAAAACAATTCTTTAATAATAATTCCGTTCCATTAGTCATGACCCTCACCCTCCCAATTTGAAGTGCCAAGACTCAGAAATTGAAGATTCCTGAGTACTTGTGCTAAGGGAAATGAAAGGTTCTAAATGAGCGTCTGTCTGTCTGTAGCAAAGGAGCCTGCATAGCAGAGCCTGTTCTGTGTGCTTTTCCACCTACACCTACACTTAGACACCAGCACATAGAGGTGGCTCCATCTATGCCTTGGTCATTTGAGTTGGGCAGAAGTAATGCACATCCTGCCAGGCTTGTTCAATAAAACCTACATATATGAGTACAGTACTTGGGTTTTATCCACAAGTCATCATTCCTTTCATGCTCTGGCTAGATATACAGGGACCACCTGGAGGATCCAAGCTCTGGGAGCTCCTAGACAGAAGAACATAGCTGCAAGGAGCCATACCCAGTACCAGCCATCTTCCAATATCCCACTCTGGACTTGATATGAGCAAAATATAAACTTGGAGCAACTGTGATTGAGGCATTGCTTATAAATGATAAATACACTCTGAATAAGAAATATCTAACTCTTTCTATAATTAACATGTATGTATTTGATACTCTCTGGCATATATATATATATATATATATATATATATATATATGCTCACAGAATCAGTTTTCAAAGCATTTTCCCCCAGCAAGGGGCAGAGGACAGCTCTTCAGTAAGATCATGTCACCATCGAAGAAAGGACATGAAAGAAAAAGTACAGAATGGCCGAGTGGGGTAAGGCAATCCAAAGAGCAAACCTATCAAGTTTGTGCAATGGATTATCCATCATGCCTGTCTGCATTTGCAAGAATATCTAGTCAAATTTGAAGTAAGAAGGCACTTACAAAAGAGCTCTCTAAGAGGGCACCTTATTCCCATACATTGTCACCTATTTTTAATTTTTCAATAATTTTTTTTATTTTTCAATAATTCTAAGTGCAATTGCATATTTACTTCCGATAAGGTTTCCCAGGCTGTCTAAAATGTCAATTTTATTGTGTTAGGCTGAAATTATGTAAAATCATTGTGGTAATACCTGTTTCTCTTGTGTGAAAATGCAAACTTATATTGGTTATAACAATGCTCTCAGCTGCTAAGTAGACAGAATCTGCCAAAACATAGGTTCAGAAAGTAAATTATTAATAAAAGGTATTTTTGTGAAAATTCTGACAACCATTGTGTGTGTGCATGTGTAAAAGGAGGGTCAGGGAAATTTGTTACACTGAGGCAATGAGGACTTCGTCAATCTGCCACTTGGTCACAGAATCTGCCTTTGCTCTACGAAGCCCACATGTTTCTTAAACTGACACTGGGCCCCATCCAACAATTCCCCAGCTCCAGGGATCCATTCAAGTCCACCTTCTTAGCTCATCTCATTGGTTCCAGGAATTCATTTAGACATGGGCTTGACACTCAGTTCAAACACTGAGATGTATGAAAAAGCCCCTTAGGGTTTCAGAAAGAAGAGTTTTCTCCCCCTCTCTTTGAAGCTATTTAAAAAGACACACTCTTCCTGCTGCATCTCAGTGGGCAAGATTGGGCAGCCATTCCATACACATGAGGAGGATCAGCCTGGGGATACCCTGGAAAGATGGAAGGAAAAAAATCCTTTGAGACCCCACAAATTCCCTCTATGATTTAGGGCTGTTGGACTTGAGTTTCCTGTTTCACGCAACCAAAATATTCAAGAAGAGGCTCTGTGTGTGCATATATGTAGATACTTTATGTACAAGATTGACCATTGAACACATAGGTTTGAATAGCACAGGTCCAATTATACATGGATTTGTTTTGTTTTGTTGAGATTTGCTGCAATTTGAAAAACTGCCTAGCCTAGAAATATCAAAATATTAAGAAAAGGTTATACATGTCATGAATGCATAAAATATATAGAGATAATATTGCATTTTTATTTATTACCTTAAAAAATATGCCGATCTCATATGAAAAGTTAAAATTTACCAAAACTTATTCATACACTTATATGACACCATTCTCAATTAAGAGAAATGTAAATAAACATTAAAACAATCAGCATTAAATCATAACTGTGTAAAATTAATTGTAATACATACTGTCTCACTGTAATAATTCCATAGTTAACTCCTGTTGCTACTACAGTGGCTCAAGTGTGGTATCTCCAGAAGACAACATGGGACGCAAAGCATTTCCTCATGAGCAGTTTCTGTCCCAGCAAAATGCATAGCACAGCAAAGAGTGATCACTCACATTCTCACGCATTCTTACCATACATAATACACATGCAAAATACGTGTTCTTGACTCTTTTGGTTTTTAGATAGGAGCAAGCTATTTTTAGTTGTGTATCTGGAGAGTTCAAAGTTATACACCAATTTTCTATTGTGCAAGGGCACTGCATCCCTAATCCCCCACTCAGTGTTCAAAGGTGAACACATATGTGCCATGTTTACTTGCGCATGTTTCATCTATCCAAGCATGTGATTTATGCAGACCCAGTTGTACAGACCTGAATAGGAAAGTAAAACTAGATGTGTGCATACATGTATGTGTATACCTCATGTGTGTCTAGGTACCGTAAATTCCTCACAAATAAAGGAACTCTGAAAATTCACTGGGTATTTTTTTCGAGCTGTCAAATTCTGGCCCAGATCATGAACCTAGAAATAAAGATATGTGAGAGATAATTAATGGTAAGCTCAAGTGGGATTCAATTACATTATTTGCACTTATTTATTAAAGACTACATAACCCCATTAAGATTTAGCATGAAAGAAATATAAAACAATAGCAGTGAGTGCATCACTCAACTTTTCATGATGCATTTAAAAAAAAAAGCATACAGCTATATAATTAAGAATCGCTCTATAGCATAATTCTCAAAACAAACAAAACATTCTCTGCCCTTCAAGGTGTTGACAGGCTGATACTAACAATGGCATACAAGTAATCACAAAAACCACTCAATATCACTCAAAGCACAACATGGAGCTTGGTGACCTAAGAATAAAAGACAATGAGTAGAGGCAGCGCCCTTCAAATTCCTTTTTGCTGGGAGCCATCCAGCAAATACCCACAGCTGTGAGATCAAGTTCCAGCGGTAGCACATTTCAACATATTGTCCACAATGTAGCTGCCAGGGAGTCCTATCTCATTGATCTGATTCAGATTCATCAGAGATGCTATTCACACAAGCTTGGAGAAAGTCAGGCCCCTCTCCTAAAAATACCCTTCTCCCAAAACAGCCTAACTCTGCATGTCTTTCTATAGAAAGCTTGGAGAAGTGTTAAATTGAGCTAGGATTATAGTGAAGCAAGTAGGTGCCTGGGGAGGAAAAACTAAAGGAGGGGCTGGCTCTAAGTCTCAGCCCTGGTGTTAAATACCAGAAAGAACATCCGAGTTCAAAGGCCTCACTTGCTATAGATGACAAACTAGTTTTACTTCCAGCCTGTTGGTGGCAATACACAGGTGTGCCCTATGCCTCAGGACTAGACTGTGGCTAATCCACCTAAGTCGCCAAAGTGTTTGCAACTGAATATGACCTTTGATTATTAATCTCACTTAGGGATTGGGTTTGGAACTTCAAAAGCATTCTCTTCCCACAGTAAATAAAAGAATGTACTAAAAATCAATATGGAGATACCTCAAAAAACTAGGATTAGAGGGACCATTTGACCCAGCTATTCCTCTGCTGGGTATCTTCCCAAAAGAATTAAAAGAATCATACTACAGTGATATATGGGCACCCGTATTTATAGCAGCACATTTTGTAATAGCTAAAATTTGGAAACAGCCCAAATGCCCATCAACTGGAAACTGGATAAAGATGTGGTTGTTTGTTTATCTTTTAATATATAAAATAGAGTACTACTCAGCCACAAAGAATGAGAAACTAGAGACATTTATAGCTAAGTGGATGCACAGTGAGGCCATACTCTTAAGTGAAATAAATAGGACACACATGTGTAAATACCAAATAGTTTCTCTGGTGTGAAAAACTAAAAGTGTAAATAAGGATCAAAATGTATAATTGAAAATGTGAAATAGGAAGAAAAGGTTTAAAGGAGTAAGGGAAGTGGGAGGGGAAGGGGAAAGGAAAGAAGGGAAAAGAAAAAAGTATGAGGAAACAATATTTCTTGAGTCCTCTGAAATAGAGTGTTCCCGTCTATAACATAATGACCATGGCTTCTAATACCCATGATTATTGTGAGGATTCAATGAAATGATACACATGAAGCCAGGGGAAGGATCAAAATTCAAAATATTATTTCTCCTGAATTTGTATCTCTTTTGTTTTTTGTTTGTTTGCCCCATTGAGTTTATTGGTTCATTTTAGGTATACAGTACAGTTACATTCATCCTTGGGATCTTGTACCTTTACATGACAGGTCTTGGTTCTTGTTCCCCCCCCATTCTCCTGCCCTCCCTTCACCCCCTCCACCCTTTCCTATTTACAAAGACTTTGTTTAGATTTTTTTTTTCCTTAAAGAGGCAATCAGAAACTATAAAAAGGAGAGAAGAAAGGGGGACTATTAAGGACAATGTCTGGCCCCTTCTATTCTAATGCATTCAAAATATTACTTTTGGAAAGACAAGAACACCAGCCAGTGTTGGCACATCAATTTCTGGATCACTTTCCCTAGCTTCTAGGAAAAATTTGTTTTATTTCTGCCTCTGTTATTGAAAAGCTTCAAGACATTAGCTAAATCAAGACTTTAGCTAAAAATAAAGACTTTAATTTTTGGCATAGTGGCTAATGTATAAGGCTAATATTCAGGAGTTTTTTGTTTTTTGTTTAGTTTTGCCTCCCAAACAAATTGATCTCTAAAGCAATATTTTTTTAAATCATTGGATTGTCAGTGAATGACAAACACCAATAAACTCTCCAAAAGTGTATTTATTTTTATACAATGAAATTTATAACATTTACCTCTGGTCTATTGAACTGTCTATGCAAATAAATTTTTTTCCAATATCTCCTATAGTTCTTTTTTCTCTTCCTTTTGTGTTCACAGAGCTAACTTTCCATAAACTTTGGTGACCGGAATTTTGCAGCAGTTGGTAAGCAGGACACTTATGAAGGATCTTTTTTCTTCATGGAAACCACTCATATACAAACCTGCTAAGAACTACACATTTTAAAAATATTATTACTTTACCTATTTTTTGATGCTTTAAGCAGTGCTGTCAATTTTGTCAGGCTAGGCGAAAAACACTTTTATTTGCAATATTCTCCAAAAATATGCTATGTATGGCTTTTAGAGTTAAAAATGCATCATCTCCTCCAAGTGTAAATATTTTCTTGGGATGAGAAATCCAATAAAACCACAGGTCCCCAGCCTTTGTGGTTCATATAAACAAGCTTTCCTTTCTGTGCTTTCAGTTTCTAAATGTGACAACCATGGATTTTATTTTAAAGGTTATATTCTGCATTTTTTTTCTAATGTGGTTGCAAGATTTATTCATATGTGGTTAAATGTTTCCACGTCTCTGAAGTCACCTGCTAGGATTGGCCCCATTTTACATATGGGAAATCATTTATAAGAAGTGAACAATATTTCCTTTGTATCTTTAACCACAAGTTGGCTCAGCCTCACCTTCACAATTAACTGAGTTTCTAAAATTATTTTCCTGGTGGGCACTGTGATTCTTTTCTTCTTTCAGAGAACAAAATTGCTTTATTCCAAGTTCATACTTTAGCTTTTGAATGTCAACAATGCTTTTGCTCTTCTGAAATATTTAGCTGAGCCCCTGAGGAAGAATGGTGTGATATAAAGAATATCTTTTCACAGCCCAGGTCCCTTCTCCAGGTCTCCATTCTCCACCCCACTCTAGCTTTTACACACATATTTCCTACAAGATATATTTCCAAAGTGTGGTTATGTCTTAGTGTTGAGGTTAGGATGATATTTGTCTTCATTTAATTTGGGTTTTTACAAACACTTCATGTAAGTATACATTATAATTCAGAAGAGGAAAAGAATTTGTCATAAAATGAGATCACATGAGGAGGATATACATTTTACAGGTGATCAACGGACCCTAATTCTGACCACTAGTATTCGTCAAAGCAAGTTGTGTGTGCATTCCTCATCACTTAGCTAGAAGGGAGGAAAAACAGAGCTACACAAGCCTACTGTTCCTGTGGAGCCCTTGAAACAACTGTTTTGAATGGTAGCATAGAAGCACTGAGCAATAATGTCACAACTGGCTGCCAATCATTTTGAGCTAAATAAAGCTAACATTCCAAGAGGCTGTTGCCTTTTACTATTTGGTCTTTCTTTGTCCACTTCAGCACATCTTATTTGGGGGGGAGGAATGCTTTTAGTACAGCTGTTCTTTGTGCCATTTGGTATAACAGTTAACTACTCACAGTCCCATCCAAACACTCTCCTCATATTCTACAGTGGTCAACTGGAAGTAAGACCTTCATTCAGAATCACAGGACATAGAACTAAAAGGCTGTATTCATGGAATTTCCAGAGCAATCCTCAGTTAAGGTCGTGCAGTCTTCTGAGATGGAAATGATATTAGGACTCATTTAGTTTGGCGTAACATTTATAAAGGAAGAAGAAAGCCAGAAAATTGCCTGAACAAACACTGTAACAAGTCAGCAAAGCCAGAACTGAAGCCCAACATTTTCTATTCTAAGTCCCTTCTTTCCAGCATTTTCATTCCACTTGAACATATAACATATTATTATTACTCTACAAAGTAGAATACATTTCTCCCCTATAGCCCATAGACCAAAAGAAACTAAATATTCATCAACAGTTTAGCTTCCAGGGCATCAAAAAATTCTGTATCTCTTTTTTTCAGGCACATACTTAGCTTCTCTTGATAGTTCCACTTTCTAGTAGGTATATAGCCAACAGTAATAAAAAAAGATCACGAAGTTGCACTTGTGGCAAGTCTCTTCACAACATCCTTTTTAAAAAGAATCACTCCCTCTACTTTTATCCTCTCTTCCTGGTATAGAAGTAAAAGAAGCAAAAGAAGAAATAAATCTAGAAATGTATTGATCTATACTTTGTCCAGAGCTTAATAACTACTAGAACCAAGGAAACCTTTGATATTTTGTCACACCCAAGAAGAACTGGTAGCACATTGATGAAAAAAAAAAAAAAAGAAACCAGATTTCTAAACTAAAAGAGGTATTTCAAATGAGCAGAATATTTTAGCTGAACATCTCTTTCCAGGGTCAACATACAACCAGAAATCCAGCACGTTTTTATTGGATCAACACCATACTTTAAAAAATCTTAAGAAAACTATAAAATCTGTTTTTAAAAAACTTCCCATGAATGATGCTATAAAATTAGATGAAGAATCTATATACCTTTTTGAAGCTAGCTTGCTACTGACAGGTGGAGATTAAAAAGTGAATATGCAATACCTTTCCTTGTGTATCATAAGGGTCGCAACTGACCCTCCTCTCTTCCTAGTTACAAACTTGTTCACATATAACAAATGTGTTACATATAACAAATATATTAGTGAAAGATTTATATGACACCCAACCTTCAGAAAGGAACACTCGCCCATCGACCCAGCACACCAGAGGAGGCCGACAGTGGCTCACAAACTTCTGGTAGGCCTGCCCCTTCAGCCCAGTGCATCAAAAGTGCCCAGCTGCATTGGCGCCAACACAGCGGTGTTTGAACCCCCCACACACACACCCACAAACAAAAGAGAGAGGGCCTCTCTGAGGCTCCTAGATGAAAATTGAAACTCACTGGAAAAGTGAAGAAAATCTGCAATAAACCAGACCACACCATCATAATTGGCAAGTTGGAGGGACGAGCACCTCACATCAGAACCTAGTCTAAGTTCAGGGGAAAGACAGCTGGAATCTGCAGTGGAAATTTGCAGAGTTCAACCCACCTGGATGTCAGAGATCTCAACGTGGGCCTTGCAGCCAAAAATCAGCCTGAACCTCAGGGGACAGCTGCTGGCTTGCTGAGACTAATTAACTTAGACCTGCACACTCCTGACCAACCTGTCTATTGTGTCAAGAGAGGCATACCCTGAAGGAGGCCCTCTATTTCTATTTGTGTTTATTTTCAAAGTAATATTTTTCTCTTATCTTCAATCATTTAAAAATTTTTATCTTTTTCTTTTCTCAATTATTTCCTTTCTTAATCTTCTTTTTATTATCTTTTCTTTCTCTCTCTCTCTCTCACTCTCTCTCGCACCTTGATCTCCATTACTGTCTCCTTTTGTTCCTGTTCCTCTCCTAATTCCACTTTATTTTCTTTCTTTTCCTTTTCTTCTCTTTTTCCTTCTCTCAATCACCATTAGTTTTAAAAGGAAGTGATTACAGTCTCTAGCCTCCCTATTGCTGTTAGTTTGTTCTCTTCTTGGGTATATTTTGTTCTGTCTTCTCCTCTTCTCTTCATCAGCTACCTAGACTTTGTGTGATCTTCCTATATCCTCTGACCTCACTTGTAACCTTTCTCAATCCTATCTATCTATCCCTCCCTCCCCAACTCCTTCTAAATCCCCATCCTGAAGTGCAAAGTTGCAATATTGAAGAGTTTATTCACTATAAATATATTTTAGGATGGTCCTCGATTTTGATTTAATTCATACAGCTAAAGGTGATAGATTACTAACTACCACAAATTGTCATTTTCTAAGCTGTGCTTGATGGTACAGTGTTGCTGATTGTATCACTTGGGCTAACATGTGGTGATTGATCTAATCAGTTGTCCTCCCTGGTATAATGAAAATGAAATTGCCTCAAAGATATTAGAGACTCAAAAACTAAAGACCAGCTATATCTGAATGATCAAAGCACTAACCCAGGAATTAAATCAAGGAGCAGATCAACAACAAAAATACAAATGAGATGGCATTTAAATAAGACACAAACACAGACTTCACCCCACCAAAGCTAAACTTTGGGGTAAATGAGGTGGAAAAGTCTGACACTCAACCATCTGGATACCTTGAACTGATAACACAGGAACTAAAAAAAAAACAGATAAATGAGGCTCTAAAAAAATTCAAAACAGAAATAATTTCCCAGCCAGGTGTAGTGGCGCACAACTGTAATCCCAGCACTCGGGAGGCTAAGGCAGGAGGATCACTGTGAGTTTGAGACCAGCAAGGGCTACATAGTGAGTTCCAGGTCAGTCTCAACTAACAGTTAAACCCTGTCTCAAAAAATAAAAAAAAAAGAAAGAATTTCCCAAATAACCACAGAAATGGTGAGAAGAACGAAAGTCATGATTAGAAACTCTAGAACAAAATCAGATTTCAAAAGAAAAGTAAGATGAGCTCAGGACCATGATGGAAACCATGAATGTCCAGAATAGGAAAGAAATGGAAACCTTGAATGCCCAACATAGGAAAGAAATTGAAACCATGAAACAGATTCAAACAAATATGCAGGAGATGAAAAACTCTATAGAAAGCATTTGTAGCAAGATGAACAAATGTGAAGATAGAATTTCAGATATAGAAGATAGGATTCAGTGACCACAAAAAGAGAAATCTGTTCAAAACAGCAAGGGACCATGAGAAATCAATCCAACAACTCTTAGATGATGCAAAGAAGAATAATATAAAACTGACAGGAATCCATGAAGTAGCAGGAGAAAGTTCAAATGACATTTAAAAAAGCATGTTCACAGAATTAATGACAGAAAACTTTCCAAATAGAAGAGAAGAATTTGATATACAGATAAGTGAAACATATAGGATCCCAATAGCCATGATCAAAAAAAATCTATACCCAGACATATAATAGTCAAGATGCCGGAAACCCAACAGAAGAAACAAAATACTATGAGCAGTAGAGAAAAGAAACAAATCACATGCAAAGAAAAGTCCATCAGAATCACAGCAGACTTTTCAACACAAACCCTCAAGTCAAGGACAGCCTGGAGTGAAGTATTTCAAGTCCTCAAAGAAAACAACCTCCTAGACTGATGTATCCTACAAAACTATCTTTCAAAATTGATGGGAAAATAAGATACTTTCATGACAAAGGACAACTGAGAAATTTCATGAACACAAAACTAGCACTCCAAACCCTTCTAAACAATATCCTGGAAAGAGAAAATAAAGGGCACAACTCCATAAAGTCCAACAGAGCAAATATGCCAGACAAGGCAAGAAATCAAAGGGAGAGAGGGAAAACTAAAAAATAAAAGAATCAACAACAGGAAAGTAACATGACAATGAAAAGTCAATACATAACAGTTATAACCATCAATGTTAATGGCCTCAATTCACAATCAAAAGAAATAGGCTGGCAGAATGGATTAAGAAGCAAAATCAAACAATATGCTGTATACAAGAAACCCACTTAATCCACAAAGAAATTCATACACTGAAAGTAAAAGGATGAAAAACAGTTCTTCATTTGACAGGAGCCCAGAAAAAAGCAAGAGTAGCTATCTTATTTGCAGACAGACTAGATTTCAAACCAAAAACTAATTAAGAGAGACAAAGAAGGCCACTACACCTTTGTAAAGGGAACAATACAAGAGGAAGAAATGACAATCATAAATATATGTGCACCAAATACTAATGTCGCCAACTATACAAAACAAATATTAATAGATATGAAAAATGAAATAAGAATTAATACATTCATAGAGGTATGATACAGTACTGTCCTACATCAATAATACTAGATTCAGTTTTGGTTTGAAATTTACTTTGTCTGCAAATAAGATTGCTACCCCTGTTTTTTTCTGAGCTCCTGTCACATGGAGAATTGTTTCCTATCTTTTCACTTTCAGTCTATGGGCTTCTTTTTGCACTAGGTGTGTTTCTTGTATACAACATATTATTGGATTTTGCTTCTTATTCCATTTTGACAGTCTAGTTCTCTTGATTGGTGAGTTGAGGCCATTGACTTTGCTGTTATAACTGATATGTACTGACTTATTATTGACATGTAATTGGCCTTTTGTTGACTCTTTTTATTTTTCCACCTTCTCCTTTTAATTTCTTGCCTTGCCTATTTGATTTGCTCTGTTGGGCCTCATGGTGTTGTTGCCTTCATTGTCTTTTTCTAGGATCTTGTTCAGAATTGCTTTTAGTGCTGGTTTGGTATTCATGTAGTTTCTCAGGTGTTCGTTGTCGTGGAAGTGTCTTATTTCCCCCTCCATTTTGAAAGAGAGTTTTGTTGGATACATCAGTCTAGGTTGGAGGTTGTTCTCTGTTAGTACTTGAAATATCTCATTCCAGGCTCTCCTTGCCCCAAGGGTTTGTGTTGAAAAGTCTGCTGTGATTCTGATGGGCTTTCCTTTATATGTGATTTGTTTCTTTTCTCTTACTACTTGTAGTATTTTGTTCTTCTGTTGGGTTTCTGGGATCTTGATTATTATATGTCTAGGTGTAGATTTTTTTTT